>NC_057805.1:122643108-122764767 GCF_018294505.1 Triticum aestivum
GAAACGGACCTCCTACGGTCGAAACGGGGGTCCTGTTCATCGGGAGGGGTGTGGCGTACCGCAAAACGGACCTCCTACGGTCGAAACAGGGGTCCTGTTCATCGGGAGGGGTGTGGCGTACCGCAAAACGGGACTCCACGGGATACTGTTCATCTCCACTGTCGACCTCCTCCAGCCTCCACGGGCTACCGTCGACCTCCTCCAGCCTCCACGGGCTCCTGTTCATCCAGCCTCCACCGCGCGCTACTCCACCGGCTACTGTTCAACCACCCCTCCACCGTCTACTGTTCATCCAGCCCTCCACACCACGGGGTCCTGTTCAACCACCCCTCCACGGGCACCCCTCCACCATCTACTGTTCATCCAGCCCTCCACACCACGGGGTCCTGTTCATCCAGAGGCAACGCCACCGCTCACTGTTCATCCAGACCCCCGCAACGTTCACTGTTCATCCCATCGATCGGCTTCAGTTAGCAGCATTAGCGAAGGAATCGCTCGATCGGGTTCAGTTAACAGCCATCGATCGATCGCTCGGGTTCAGTAACACGTAGCCTGCAGTGCAATCGCTCGGGTTCAGTTAGAGCCCAACGCCTCGCTCGGGTTCAGTTAGAGCCAACGCCTCGCACACACACGCGTACGTGTGTGAGAGAAACGCGCATCGCTTGGCCCCCGACCACATCTATGATGATATCGGGTTTTGTCACAATTATCATCATAGAAGTGTCATATGTATGACAGAAAAAAAATTTGTTCGGCCCAAAATGTCACGGATGTGTCTTTTTTTGTAGTGTATATCCTTTGGCTGGACTGTTGGACTATGAAGATACAAGATTGAAGACTTCGTCCTGATGGGACTCTCCTTGGCGTGGAAAGCAAGCTTGGCAATATGGATATGTAGATCTCCTCCCTCGTAACTGACTCTGTGTAACCCTAGCCCCCTCCGGTGTCTATATAAACCGGAGGGTTTAGTCCGTAGGACAACAACAATCATACCATAGGCTAGCTTCTAGGGTTTAGTGTTGGGGAACGTAGTAATTTCAAAAAAATTCCTACACACACGCAAGATCATGGTGATGCATAGCAATGAGAGGGGAGAGTGTTGTCCACGTACCCTCGTAGACCGAAAGCGGAAGCGTTAACACAACGCGGTTGATGTAGTCGTACGTCTTCACGATCCGACCGATCAAGTACCGAACGCACGTCACCTCCGAGTTTAGCACACGTTCAGCTTGATGATGTCCCTCGAACTCTGATCCAGCCGAGTGTTGAGGGAGAGTTTCGTCAGGACGACGGCGTGGTGACGATGATGATGTTCTACCGACGTAGGGCTTCGTCTAAGCACCGCTACGATATTATCGAGGTGTAATATGGTGGAGGGGGGCACCGCACACGGCTAAAAGATCGTTGATCAATTGTGTGTCGAGAGGTGCCCCCCTGCCCCCGTATATAAAGATGCAAGGGGGGTTCGGCCGGCCTAAGGGAGAGGCGCGCCAGGAGGAGTCCTACTCCTACCGGGAGTAGGACTCCCCCCTTTTCCATGTTGGACTAGGAGAGAAAGGGGGAAAAGGTGGAGGGGAGGAAGGAAGGAGGGCGCCGCCCCCCTCTCCTTGTCCTATTCGGACTGGGGGGGAGGGGCGTGCGGCCCTGCCCTACCCTCCTCTCCTCTCTTCCACCTAGGCCCACTAAGGCCCATTAAGTTACCGGGGGGTTCTGGTAACCTCCCGGTACTCCGGAAAAATCCCGATTTCACCCGGAACACTTCCGATATCCAAACATAGGCTTCCAATATATCAATCTTTATGTCTCGACCATTTCGAGACTCCTCGTCATGTCCGTGATCACATCCGGGACTCCGAACAACCTTCGGTACATCAAAACATATAAACTCATAATATAACTGTCATCGTAACGTTAAGCGTGCGGACCCTACGGGTTCGAGAACTATGTAGACATGATCGAGACACCTCTCCGGTCAATAACCAATAGCGGAACCTGGATGCTCATATTGGTTCCCACATATTCTACGAAGATCTTTATCGGTCAGACCCCATAACAACATACGTTGTTCCCTTTGTCATCGGTATGTTACTTGCCCGAGATTCGATCGTCGGTATCTCGATACCTAGTTCAATCTCGTTACCGGCAAGTCTCTTTACTCATTCCGTAATACATCATCCCGCAACTAACTCATTAGTCACAATGCTTCCAAGGCTTATAGTGATGTGTATTACTGAGTGGGCCCAGAGATACCTCTCTGACAATCGGAGTGACAAATCCTAATCTCGAAATACGCCAACCCAACAAGTACCTTTGGAGACACCTGTAGAGCACCTTTATAATCACCCAGTTACGTTGTGACGTTTGGTAGCACACAAAGTGTTCCTCCGGTAAACGAGAGTTGCATAATCTCATAGTCATAGGAACATGTATAAGTCATGAAGAAAGCAATAGCAACATACTAAATGATCGAGTGGTGCTCCGGAAGCAGCTATTAACTCCGCTTCACACGTAGATCCCGCCACGACACTTTGCTTAGAACTGCACCAACTGACAGCTCCACCGTTCAATGTAAACACGTATCCGGTTTGCGATTTAGAATCGTCCGGATCAGTGTCAAAGCTTGCATGAACGTAACCATTTACGATGAGCTCTTTGTCACCTCCATAAACAAGAAACATATCCTTAGTCCTTTTCAGGTATTTCAGGATGTTCTTGACCGCTGTCCAGTGATCCACTCCTGGATTACTTTGGTACCTTCCTGCTAAACTTATAGCAAGGCACACATCAGGTCTGGTACACAGCATTGCATACATGATAGAGCCTATGGCTGAAGCATAGGGAACATCTTTCATCTTCTCTCTATCTTCTGCAGTGGTGGGGCATTGAGTCTTACTCAATCTCACACCTTGTATTACAGGCAAGAACCCTTTCTTTGCTTGATCCATTTTGAACTTCTTCAAAACTTTGTCAAGGTATGTGCTTTGTGAAAGTCCAATTAAGCGTCTTGATCTATCTCTATAGATCTTGATGCCCAATATATATGCAGCTTCACCAAGGTCTTTCATTGAAAAACTCTTATTCAAGTATCCCTTTATGCTATCCAGAAATTCTATATCATTTCCAATTAGCAATATGTCATCCACATATAATATCAGAAATGCTACTGAGCTCCCACTCACTTTCTTGTAAATACATGCTTCTCCAAAAGTCTGTATAAAACCAAATGCTTTGATCACACTATCAAAGCGTTTATTCCAACTCCGAGAGGCTTGCACCAGTCCATAAATGGATCGCTGGAGCTTGCACACTTTGTTAGCTCCCTTTGGATCGACAAAACCTTCCGGTTGCATAATATACAACTCTTCTTCCAGAAATCCATTCAGGAATGCAGTTTTAAAATCCATTTGCCAAATTTCATCATCATAAAATGCAGCAATTGCTAACATGATTTGGACAGACTTAAGCATCGCTACGGGTGAGAAGGTCTCATAGTAGTCAATCCCTTGAACTTGTCGAAAACCTTTCGCAACAAGTAGAGCTTTATAGATAGTAACATTACCGTCAGCGTCAGTCTTCTTCTTGAAGATCCATTTATTTTCAATGGCTTGCCGATCATTGGGCAAGTCAACCAAAGTCCATACTTTGTTCTCATACATGGATCCCATCTCGGATTTCATGGCCTCAAGCCATTTTGCGGAATCTGGGTTCACCATCGCTTCTTCATAGTTCGTAGGTTCGTCATGGTCTAGCAACATAACCTCCAGAACAGGATTACCGTACCACTCTGGTGCGGATCTTAATCTGGTTGACCTACGAGGTTCAGTAATAACTTGATCTGAAGTTTCATGATCATTATCATTAACTTCCTCACTAATTGGTGTAGGTGTCACAGAAACTGGTTTCTGTGATGATCTACTTTCCAATAAGGGAGCAGGTACAGTTACCACATCAAGTTCTACTTTCCTCCCACTCACTTCTTTCGAGAGAAACTCCTTCTCTAGAAAGGATCCATTCTTAGCAACGAATGTCCTGCCTTCGGATCTGTGATAGAAGGTGTACCCAATAGTCTCCTTTGGGTATCCTATGAAGACACATTTCTCCGATTTAGGTTTGAGCTTATCAGGTTGAAGTTTCTTCACATAAGCATCGCAACCCCAAACTTTAAGATACGACAACTTTGGTTTCTTGCCAAACCATAGTTCATAAGGCGTCGTCTCAACAGATTTCGATGGTGTCCTATTTAGAGTGAATGCAGTCGTCTGTAAAGCATAACCCCAAAACGATAGCGGTAAATCAGTAAGAGACATCATAGATCGTACCATATCTAGTAAAGTACGATTACGACGTCCGGACACACCATTACGTTGTGGTGTTCCGGGTGGCATGAGTTGCGAAACTATTCCGCATTGTTTCAAATGTAGGCCAAACTCGTAACTCAAATATTCTCCTCCACGATCTGATCGTTGAAACTTTATTTTCTTGTTACGATGATTTTCAACTTTGCTCTGAAATTCTTTGAACTTTTCAAATGTTTCAGACTTATGTTTCATTAAGTAGATATACCCATATCCGCCACGAGCCTCAATATTCATCGGACCACATACATCTGTATGTATGATTTCCAACAAATCAGTTGCTCTCTCCATAGTTCCGGAGAACGGTGTTTTAGTCATCTTGCCCATGAGACATGGTTCGCAAGTACCAAGTGATTCATAATTAAGTGATTCCAAAAGTCCATCATTATGGAGTTTCTTCATGCGCTTTACACCGATATGACCTAAACGGCAGTGCCACAAATAAGTTGCACTATCATTATCAACTCTGCATCTTTTGGCTTCAATATTATGAATATGTGTATCACTACTATCGAGATTCAACAAAAATAGACCACTCTTCAAGGGTGCATGACCATAAAAGATATTACTCATATAAATAGAACAACCATTATTCTCTGATTTAAATGAATAACCGTCTCGCATCAAACGAGATCTAGATATAATGTTCATGATCAACGCTGGCACCAAATAACAATTATTTTGGTCTAACACTAATCCCGAAGGTAGATGTAGAGGTAGCGTGCCGACGGCGATCACATCGACTTTGGAACCATTTCCCACGCGCATCGTCACCTCGTCCTTAGCCAATCTTCGCTTATTCCGTAGCCCCTGTTTCGAGTTGCAAATATTAGCAACAGAACCAGTATCAAATACCCAGGTGCTACTGCGAGCATTAGTAAGGTACACATCAATAACATGTATATCACATATACCTTTGTTCACCTTGCCATCCTTCTTATCCGCCAAATACTTGGGGCAGTTCCGCTTCCAGTGACCAGTCTGCTTGCAGTAGAAGCACTCAGTCTCAGGCTTAGGTCCAGACTTTGGTTTCTTCTCCTGAATAGCAACTTGCTTGCTGTTCTTCTTGAAGTTCCCCTTCTTCTTCCCTTTGCCCTTTTTCTTGAAACTAGTGGTCTTATTGACCATCAACACTTGATGCTCCTTTTTGATTTCTACCTCCGCTGCCTTTAGCATTGCGAAGAGCTCGGGAATTGTCTTATTCATCCCTTGCATGTTATAGTTCATCACGAAGCTCTTGTAGGTTGGTGGCGGTGATTGAAGAATTCTGTCAATGACGCTATCATCCGGAAGATTAACTCCCAGTTGAATCAAGTGATTATTATACCCAGATATTTTGAGTATATGCTCACTGACAGAACTATTCTCTTCCATCTTGCAGCTGTAGAACTTATTGGAGACTTCATATCTCTCAATCCGGGCATTTTCTTGAAATATTAACTTCAACTCCTGGAACATCTCATATGCTCCATGACGTTCAAAACGTCGTTGAAGACCCGGTTCTAAGCGGTAAAGCATGGCACACTGAACTATCGAGTAGTCATCAGCTTTGCTCTGCCAGACGTTCATAACTTCTGGTGTTGCTCTTGCAGCAGGCCTGGCACCCAGCGATGCTTCCAGGACGTAATTCTTCTGTGTAGCAATGAGGATAATCCTCAAGTTATGGACCCAGTCCGTGTAATTGCTACCATCATCTTTCAACTTTGCTTTCTCAAGGAACGCATTAAAATTCAACAGAACAATAGCACGGGCCATCTATCTACAATTAACATAGACAAGCAAGATACTACCAGGTACTAAGTTCATGATAAATTCAAGTTCAATTAATCATTTTAATTAAGAACTCCCACTTAGATAGACATCCCTCTAATCCTCTAAGTGATCACGTGATCCATATCAACTAAACCATGTCCGATCATCACGTGAGATGGAGTAGTTTCAATGGTGAACATCACTATGTTGATCATGTCTACTATATGATTCACGCTCGACCTTTCGGTCTCCGTGTTCCGAGGCCATATCTGCATATGCTAGGGTCGTCAAGTTTAACCTGAGTATTCCGCATGTGCAACTGTTTTGCACCCGTTGTATTTGAACGTAGAGCCTATCACACCCGATCATCACGTGGTGTCTCAGCACGAAGAACTTTTGCAACGGTGCATACTCAGGGAGAACACTTTTATCTTGAAATTTTAGTGAGAGATCATCTTATAATGCTACCGTCAATCAAAGCAAGATAAGATGCATAAAAGATAAACATCACATGCAATCAATATAAGTGATATGATATGGCCATCATCATCTTGTGCTTGTGATCTCCATCTCCGAAGCACCGTCATGATCACCATTGTCACCGGCGCGACACCTTGATCTCCATCGTAGCATCGTTGTCGTCTCGTCAACTATTGCTTTCACGACTATCGCTACCGCTTAGTGATAAGGTAAAACAATTACATGGCGATTGCATTGCATACAATAAAGCGACAACCATATGGCTCCTGCCAGTTGCCGATAACTCGGTTACAAAACATGATCATCTCATACAATAAAATATAGCATCATGTCTTGACCATATCACATCACAACATGCCCTGTAAAAACAAGTTAGACGTCCTCTACTTTGTTGTGGCAAGTTTTACGTGGCTGCTACGGGCTTAGCAAGAACCGTTCTTACCTACGCATCAAAACCACAACGATAGTTTGTCAAGTTGGTGCTGTTTTAACCTTCGCAAGGACCGGGCGTAGACACACTCGGTTCAACTAAAGTGAGAGAGACAAACACCCGCCAGTCACCTTTAAGCAACGAGTGCTCGCAACGGTGAAACCAGTCCCGCGTAAGCGTACGCGTAATGTCGGTCCGGGCCGCTTCATCTCACAATAAAGCTGAACCAAAATATGACATGCTGGTAAGCAGTATGACTTATATCGCCCACTACTCACTTGTGTTCTACTCGTGCATATAACATCAACGCATAAAACCAGGCTCGGATGCCACTGTTGGGGAACGTAGTAATTTCAAAAAATTTCCTACGCACACGCAAGATCATGGTGATGCATAGCAAGGAGAGGGGAGAGTGTTGTCCACGTACCCTCGTAGACCGAAAGCGGAAGCGTTAACACAACGCGGTTGATGTAGTCGTACGTCTTCATGATCCGACCGATCAAGTACCGAACGCACGGCACCTCCGAGTTCAGCACACGTTCAGCTCGATGACGTCCCTCGAACTCCGATCCAGCCGAGTGTTGTGGGAGAGTTTCGTCAGCACGATGTCGTGGTGACGATGATGATGTTCTACCGACGCAGGGCTTCGTCTAAGCACCGCTACGATATTATCGAGGTGTAATATGGTGGAGGGGGGCACCGCACACGGCTAAAAGATCGTTGATCAATTGTGTGTCTAGAGGTGCTCCCCTGCCCCCGTATATAAAGGTGCAAGGGGGGGGGGTCGGCCGGCCTAAGGGAGAGGCGCGCCAGGAGGAGTCCTACTCCTACCGAGAGTAGGACTCCCCCCTTTTCCTTGTTGGCTAGGAGAGAAAGGGGAAAAGGTGGAGGGGAGGAAGGAAGGGGGGGGGGCGCCGCCCCCTCTCCTTGTCCTATTCGGACTAGGGGGGGGAGGGGCGCGCGGCCCTGCCCTACCCTCCTCTCCTCTCTTCCACCTAGGCCCACTAAGGCCCATTAAGTTACCGGGGGGTTCCGGTAACCTCCCGGTACTCCGGAAAAATCCCGATTTCACCCGGAACACTTTCGATGTCCAAACATAGGCTTCCAATATATCAATCTTTATGTCTCGACCATTTCGAGACTCCTCGTCATGTCCGTGATCACATCCGGGACTCCGAACAACATTCGGTACATCAAAACATATAAACTCATAATATAACTGTCATCGTAACGTTAAGCGTGCGGACCCTACGGGTTCGAGAACTATGTAGACATGACCGAGACACCTCTCCGGTCAATAACCAATAGCGGAACCTGGATGCTCATATTGGTTCCCACATATTCTACAAAGATCTTTATCGGTCAGACCGCATAACAACATACGTTGTTCCCTTTGTCATCGGTATGTTACTTGCCCGAGATTCGATCGTCGGTATCTCGATACCTAGTTCAATCTCGTTACCGGCAAGTCTCTTTACTCGTTCCGTAATACATCATCCCGCAACTAACTCATTAGTCACAATGCTTGCAAGGCTTATAGTGATGTGTATTACTGAGTGGGCCCAGAGATACCTCTCCGACAATCGGAGTGACAAATCCTAATCTCGAAATACGCCAACCGAACAAGTACCTTTGGAGACACCTGTAGAGCACCTTTATAATCACCCAGTTACGTTGTGACGTTTGGTAGCACACAAAGTGTTCCTCCGGTAAACGAGAGTTGCATAATCTCATAGTCATAGGAACATGTATAAGTCATGAAGAAAGCAATAGCAACATACTAAACGATCGAGTGCTAAGCTAACGGAATGGGTCAAGTCAATCACATCATTCTCCTAATGATGTGATCCCGTTAATCAAATGACAACTCATGTCTATGGCTAGGAAACACAACCATCTTTGATCAACGAGCTAGTCAAGTAGAGGCATACTAGTGACACTCTGTTTGTCTATGTATTCACACATGTATTATGTTTCCGGTTAATACAATTCTAGCATGAATAATAAACATTTATCATGATATAAGGAAATAAATAATAACTTTATTATTG
This sequence comes from Triticum aestivum, assembly GCF_018294505.1. Classification (NCBI taxonomy): domain Eukaryota; kingdom Viridiplantae; phylum Streptophyta; class Magnoliopsida; order Poales; family Poaceae; genus Triticum; species Triticum aestivum. Next base: position 122,652,177 of record NC_057805.1, read on the forward strand.
CCTCTAGGGCATATTTCCTTCATTTAGCCTCTACGATCTCGTGGTAGATCAACTCTTCTAATACTCATATCATCAAGATCAATCAAGCAGTTAGTAGGGTATTACCTCCATCGAGAGGGCCCGAACCTGGGTAAACATCGTGTCCCCCGCCTCCTGTTACCATCCGCCTTAGACGCACAGTTCGGGACCCCCTACCCGAGATCCACCGGTTTTGACACCGACATTGGTGCTTTCATTGAGAGTTCCACTGTGCCGTCATCATAAGGCTGGATGGCTCATCTTGATGTCAAGGACAACATCACCTCTGGGGAGCCCTGGCTGTAGGCCAAACTCTCCGACTAGGCGGTTTCGTCATGACCGCCCGTTCGGCCGTTGCGCCGATGATGACTTCTCGGGTCATCGAAAACAGCCTCCCCGTCGGCTCGGAATTCGCTGAGCAGCTGGATCCAATGGAGCTCTCTTCCTTGAACGAGCTCTCTGATCACATCTCCGCCTTGGGAGTCGCTACGGACTATAATCAGATCGGGCTTAAACCCGACCAAAGGGAGATTAACCCTCCGCCGGTCACCCATCAGATAGCGGTGGTGGAGGAGCAAAGCAGCGATTCTTCCTCTATCTTGAGGACAAACTATGTCCGGATTCCCGAGCTCTCTGAGCCGAATACCCGTCTACGGGAGGACATGGCCCAAGCCTTGAACCTAGAATCAGGCAGCGGGCCAGACCTATTGGGCAACATCCTGGAGCTCGAACTGCCAAGCTCGGAAACTCCTCCGCCTTGGGTCTCATATCGAGTCAGGGTTCGGACCTAAATCTACCCACCCACCCAGATATGAGTGATCTTTCCCACATTAGAAAAGAGCCCCAAGAGACAGTACACCACTATTGGGCCAGATTCCTCCTTGTAATGAGCAAGGTTAAGGACTGTCGCGAGGAAGACGCAATTTCATTCTTTTGCAAAAATTGCACGGACAGGGGAATCCTAGACGCCATAAGTCGCCGTGACATAGCACACTTCACTGACTTGGCGGCCATAGTACGGAAGTACTATGCGATGGAAAGCGCCTGGAAAACCCAAAGAAAATTTTGGGATCCTCCGGCTCTCACTAAAGCCCCCGTCCGAACTAAAAGGTTGTACTCTCGTAAGTCACCCGATCCAACTACAAAGAAACAAAAGCCCACTACAGGGCGTGGAACCGTATTGGAGGGATGGCTTAATGGGCGATGCAAAATTCATAGTACAGCGGATACCATGCCAACACACAGCCTTAGAGCATGTTGGGTACTCCGGCAGGTGGCCAAGAGTGGTGAGGATCTCCTCATCAACAATACCGCAGAGCACCATCCCGTGAAAAACAACAATACAGTATTGATAGTCTTCGAGACCTTCACCTCAAATAATAGGCGCAAGCGAGCACTCTGCAGCCTTGCCGAAGTCTGTGACATGGCAGCAATAAATGCATGGAGCGATACGGCTATCACCTTCAATGCCAGTGATGAACCTAAATTCCGAACAGCCCAAGCACCATCCGCCTTGGTCCTTATTCCAATTACGGACGGCTTCCGGCTTACTAAAGTGCTCATGGACGGCGGCAGCGGATTAAACCTCATCTATGAGGAGACTCTTCAAAAAATGGAAATAGACAAAAGCTGCATTGAACAAAGTAACACGACCTTCAGAGGAATCATCCCTAGTCGGGAGGCACAATGTGCTGGGAAAATCACACTAGATGTGGTATTCGGCACGCCGAAGAATTACAGGTCCAAAGAAATCACATTCCAAGTGGCCCCGTTCAATAGCAGATACTATGCCCTTCTAGGGCGGGAGGCATTCACGATCTTCCAAGCTATACCCCATTACGGGTACATGAAGCTCAAAATGCCCGGGCCCAATGGAATCATCACTCTAGCTAGTGATCCGGACATAGCACTCCGCGCCGAAAATAAAACAGCCGCACTGGCCCTCGAGGCGTTATCCGAAGCCCTCACGGCCGAAGAATTAACTGCGCTGCGCTCCACAGTGGACAAGGACGACGTGATACTCAACAAAAGATCCAAGTCCACCTCTTTTAAACCAGTGGATGAAATAGTCAAATTCCAAGTCCATCCAACGGACCCTACAAAAACAGCATCGATCGGGGTACAGTTAAACCCCATAGTAGACGCTGCGCTACGGGAGTTCTTGCGCGCGAATTGGGACATCTTCGCCTGGCATCCTTCAGACATGCCAGGAATCCCACGTAGGCTGGCCGAGCATAGCCTTAACATTCTAAATTGATTCAAGCCGGTCAAGCAAACTCTTCGGCGCTTCTCTGAGCCTAAGCGACAAGCCATGGGAGAGGAGTTAGCCAAGTTACTGGAGGCTGGATTCATTCGAGAAATAAAACATCCGGACTGGCTAGCAAACCTGGTGATGGTACCAAAGAAGGACAAATCCTGGCGCCTATGTGTCGACTTCAAGGACCTTAACAAGGCTTGACCCAAGGATCCCTTCCCCCTCCCTCGCATCGATCAAATTATCGATGCTACCGTAGGACACGACTCATTGTGTTTCCTCGACGCATACTCCAGATACCATCAAATTAAGATGGCGGAGTCCGATCAAGCCGCAACGGCATTTATCACTCCATACGCCCCCTTCTGTTTTAACACCATGCCTTTCGGGCTCAAAAACGCCGGTGCAACCTATCAACGCATGATTCAGACATGCTTGGAGACACAGATAGGCAAAACAGTGGAGGCATACGTAGACGATGTGCTCATTAAAACCAGACACGTTGAATCCTTAATAGACGACTTGAGGCTCACGTTCGACAATCTCCGAACATACGACATTAAGCTCAATCCGGAAAAATGCGTCTTCGGTGTGCCCGCCGGAAAGCTCTTAGGCTTCATCGTATCCAACAGAGGAATCGAAGCAAATCCGGCTAAAATCCGAGCTCTGTCACAGTTGGCCATCCCAACAGACCTTAAGAAAATCCAGAAACTAACTGGATGCGTGGCTGCCTTAAGCCGCTTCATCTCTCGATTAGGAGAAAAGGCGCTGCCTCTTTATTGCCTTCTTCGATGCACCGAACACTTCGAGTGGACGGATGCGGCCACGGCCGGATTAGAATAAATAAAAGCCGTTTTGGCCACAAACCCAATCTTGGCCGCGCCAAATGTCGGCGAACCAATGCTGTTATATATAGCGGCAACACACCAAGTTGTAAGCGCAGTGCTCATCGTCGAACGGACGGACATAAGTTCCCGCTTCAAAAGCCGGTATACTACGTGTCCACTGTCCTCACTCCATGCAAATCACGGTACCCACATTATCAAAAGATAGCATACGTGGTCTTCATGGCATCCCGGAAACTACGACACTACTTTCAAGAGTGTTCAATTACGGTGGCCTCTGAAGTACCACTCAACGACATAATAAACAATCGCGAGGCCACGGGCCGGACTGCTAAATGGGCTATTGAGCTCCTCCCGTTCGACATAATATAAAAACCACGGTGAGCCATTAAGTCACAAGTACTGGCTGATTTCATCGCCGAATGGACAGAAGCCGAACTCCCTAAAGAGTACGGCGCATACTCCAATTGGATCATGCACTTTGACGGCTCTAAAATGCTTGCTGGTCTGGGGGCTGGCGTCGTCGTTACATCCCCCACCGGAGATACAGTCCAATACGTACTCCAAATACTATACACAGACTCCAACAACGCAGTAGAATATGAGGCCCTGTTACATGATCTCCGGATGGAAGTCTCCATGGGCATTCGACGCCTGGAGGTGCGTGGGGACTCGAACCTCGCAATATCTCAAATAAATGGAGACTTCAATGCCAAGGATCCAAAAATGGCGGCTTATCGCAACGCCGTCCTCAAAATGTCAGCTCGGTTCGAGGGGCTTGAATTCCACCATGTGGTCCGGGAAAACAACCAGGCGGCGGATATCCTCGCCCGCATCGGCGCTAAGCGCGACCCTGTCCCACCTAATATCTTCTTGGAAAGGCTGTTTAAGCCATCCGTGGTATGGGAAGGAGAGACCGGTAACAATAGTCCGGACCCAGCCACAACGCCAGACACCGAACATTCTGACGTAATCGGAGGCTCTGCCACCGAAATAACACCTTCGGCCCACGTGATTATGGCCGTCATCGCCCCGTGGACAGAACCCTTCTTGGCTTACCTAACTAGGCATGAACTGCATGAGGACCCAAATGAGGCATGTTGCATTGTGCGACGGTTTAAAGCCTACAAGGTCCACGAAGGAGAGCTTTATAAGAAAAGCGCTACCGGAGTCCTTCAAAGGTGCATCTCCGAAGAGGAAGGACGGCAACTTTTGGCAGAAATTCATGCTGGACTTGGCGGCCACCACGCCGCAGCTCGGGCCCTTGTAAGCAAGGCCTTCCCTACAGGTTTTTATTGGCCGACAGCCCGGGCAGACGCACAGGACCTCGTTCAACGTTGCGTCGGTTGCCAGCTTTTCGCAAACCAAAGCCATATGCCACCTACCGCTCTCCAAGCAATCCCCATCACTTGGCCCTTTGCGGTCTGGGCGCTTGATATGGTCGGACCCCTTAAAGGGGGAAGCCATAAGAAAAAATACCTATTGGTCATGGTGGACAAATTCACCAAATGGATAGAAGCCAAACCAGTTAAAACGGCCGAATCCGGACCAGTGATAGACTTCATATCCGGGGTTGTACACCGTTATGGCGCTCCCCACAGCATCATCACTGATAACGGCTCGAACTTTACAACCTACGAGGTAAAACTTTGGTGCAGCAACATGGGCATCAAGCTCGATTATGCTTCTGTCTATCACCCGCAAACTAACGGTCAAGTCGAGCGAGCAAATGCTCTTATCATGAGCTGCATTAAACCCAGATTAGTGTGATCCTTGAAAGAATCCGATACACAATGGGTAGAGGAGCTCGACTCCGTACTATGGGGGCTGCGGACCACGCCGAATCGCACTACCGGATACACACCGTTTTTTATGGTGTACAGCGCAGAGGCGGTGCTGCCCTGCGACATAATTCATGACTCACCTAGAGTGCGCATGTATGAAGAGAAGGAAGCCGAGCTTGATCGGTAGGACAGTTTGGACGCCCTGGAGGAGGAGCGTCACGTGGCAAAAGCCTGTTCCGCATTATATCAGCAACAGGCGCGAAGGTATCAAAGCAGAGAAGTACGGGCCAAAACTTATAACGTTGGTGAACTCGTTCTATGCATACCGGAGAAGAAAAAGAACAAGCTCAAGCCCAAATGGGAAGGTCCCTTCGTTATTGACCAAGTTCTGACAGGTGGGGCGTACCGTCCGCGGGATGCATCGGACAATCGACTCGAGCCAAACCCATGGAACGCAGCCAGACTCCGAAGGTTCTACGCCTAGTGCCGGACTCTATGTTCGTCTCCTTACCTTTGTCAATTTTTTATATATTCATTATCTGTCTTTTCTTTCTTTCTTTCTTCCCTTTTTTTTCTTCAAAGCCTTAAAAGGCTAAAACGTGTCTTGGCTACACAATCTTGATGCCCTAGCCGCCCTCATAATACCTGGGGGCTTCTTATACAGAAGTTTAATATAGCTACGTTCCGGGCTCTAGGCCCCACACATGTGTTATTTTTCACATGTACCTTTTTTCGCCATTATATGCATTGATATGACTTAAGTTTTGGCCAAGCTGGGTTGCCTGGCTCTTGTGTTTATGCCCTACGTTCCCGTTCATTCGTCTAGGGCATAAGGGGAGCACCTCTGCGATTGTTATTGCCGGGTCAGCCGGATGTGTACCTCAGACTGGGTGAAGCCGAAAGCTAGTGTTCTTAAGGGAATATTCGGTCGGTGAACTAAAGACGATTTTTATCTATTGTACCACATGCCCCCAGATGTTTATATCCTGCGTCCCTTTTCGCAGTTCGGACATGCACATTAATGCATGCGTACCCAGGGAAAGGAACCCTTAACAGAACTATTCTCCCTGGAAGATGTTTCTTACTATTCATGTAATATAACATAGCTAGTTGGGTACTTGTCTGTTCAAGCACTTATGACCCCTACGCCTGGTTTCCATGCATACCCCGGTTTTTACATAACTGAGCGGGTATTCGGATACACTCCGGACTGTCGGGTCCGGAGATCGAAGCAAAAAGGTCCGCCATGACAAATGATTTAACAATCCGGCTAGGGACAATATATGTCACTTGAAGTACACAGTCACTTAGCCTGACTAAATTCTTCTTCTATACCATCCAACAGGCTGTCTAGGCTACAGTCCTATTGGGAATACTTTGCAGCTAATTCTACCTGGTCATAAACCAAACTGACGGGGATCTCTTTCCCATCAGGCCCCACAGGTCCAACCTCGGCCATGTGGTCCGGGTCAGCCTTGGTATATCGCGTCTTCACCATGGCCCAGGCTTCCCTTGCCCCTTGTCGGCAGGCTGATATCTTCCATAATCGAAAGCGCCGCCGCGCTACCTTGAGCTTTTCTACAAGCTCTCTCATGCCTCCTGGCAGGGAGGCGGATGGCCACAAGGCTTGGGCAATGCCCTGCATCACCTGCCGTACCTGTTCGTGCAGTTGTGGGAGCTCTGGCAGAAGATCGCCTGTAGACCCGGGCATCTCCTCCGCGGGGCGACCCGTCAGCATACCTACAGATATAACTCTGTCAGCCGGTTTCTTCGCCGAACTCTTTAAAAGTTCGTTCAAGCACTTACTAAAAATGCCGCGTCGAAGCCTCTTATTCTCCTTTACGGAGTCAGCAAGCTGGGCTCGAACATCTTTCCGTTCAACGCCCAGCCGGGTATTGGCGTCTTGGAGATCGTTTTTCTCCCGCCTAACCCGTGTAAGCACGCGCTCGCCAGCCTTTAGCTGTCGGTTAGCATGTTGCTCATCCCCTCGCACGACCTCCGGATTCACTCTGGAGTCATCTGCAAAATCTATTGTTAGATTTACACGCATGCCGCATACTACCTGGTACATGACATTCTTTGCAATGGAAACAAGTGTTACCAGATGGGGCCTTCTCGGACTCCTTCACTGCGGCAATTGCGGCCTGAAGCTGGGCTTTGCACTCCTCCAGCTCTTGAGACAACTGGGTATTCTTCTCCATAAGAACCTATGCAAACAGTGATCCTTAAATCAGTTGTGCCAACTGTTTCAAGTCTCAGGGTCTACTGATATACATAATTATTAGATTTTCTTACCCGTATCCTTTACATACTGGTCCGTGGCTCTGGCAAGACCATTTTGAGCAGCTCGGATGTACGCGTCTCCTGAGTTGAAGGCATCAAACGCCTCTTGGGAGAAACAAGCGTCGTGGAGTATGGCCCGGCGACGCCTGTGATTCATGGCGCTCTCCACTTCGGAATTCGTAGCGGACAGCCTATCCGCATCCTCTGTAGGAGGAACATCCGGCGTTGGCCCCATGTTAGCGTCCGCCTCTAAGTCCGGCTCTGGAGCCCGACTAGTTGAGGTGTGGCCGGCAACCTCTCCGGATATTGTCCGGCGAGCGTTTTTCCCGCTAGGAAATATGGGCGTTATTATATTTTAAAAGACGACGTCTCAGTCCTGACCGCCTTCCTTTTAAGCCTACCCGGCTTCGGTGCCCCTTGTTGGTGAGTCACTGCGGGTTCGGCATGGCGTCCCGAGGGCCTTCCCTGTAAGACACCATATGTGTGCGGTAGGTGAAGTGCAGAAAAAAGGGATCCTTCTTGGAAGTTAGGACTCCGGTTTTACTTACATGCGATGCAGGGAGTAGTCCCGGATAATCGGCTACGATGGCCACCATGGCACCGTCGCAGCTTAATTGATAGAACTTCCTGTCAATAAGCTCCACAAATGTGTCCGGATCTTCTTCGAGTCTAGGGTCGAGGGCCCGGTCAGGGTCCTCCGGTTGTGGAGGCGGGCTGTGGACCTCCCTTACAACTTTTCACAGTTCCTGCTATGAAATGGCAAGGTAAATACTTATGACGAAGAATGCGGGAAGGTTTGGAGTAAAAAGTAGCAGCTCACCCAGCTTGGAGGGTTGTACATGGAGAATCCATCCCGTGGCTTAATGCGGATGAACTCCTCTTCCTCTCCTTTGTACAAATCGGACTGAATTTTTGCTAGAGCAGCGACTGAGTCTGGTCCCTTACGACCGCAGCGGGTGTCATCGTCTTCTCCGTTGAAGTGCCACATGGGTTGCCCCCGATATTGAAGTGGCTGCACCCCCCGCATTATACATATTGACATGACCTCGATTACTGTCAATCCTGACTGGGCCAGCGTCTGTATCCGACCCATCAGGTAAAGGACTTCCCCGTTATCTTCCTCCTAGGGGCTCCGAGGGCGCCAGCTGTGGCGTTTCTTCAAGGGAGCATTGTCGAACTCAGTAAGTCCCATCCGAATAGGGTCCGGAAGGGGGACGTCCTCCATGTAAAACCACTCCGAAGGCCAGTCTTTGGATGTCTTCTTCGGAGTACCGGACAGGTATCCGGTCCCGGCGATGCGCCATATTTCGGCTCCGCCCATTTGATATATTAACCCCTCCTGTGTACGGGGTACGAGGTAGAATAGCCTCTTCCATAGCTCGAAATGAGCTTCGCAGCCCAAAAACAGCTCGCAAAGGGCGACGTAGCCAGCGATGTGTAATATGGAGGCGGGAGTAAAGTTATGCAGCTGGAGGCCGTAGAACTCTAGGAGCCCGCGGAGTAATGGATGGATCGGAATTCCGAGCCCCCTTAATAAGTAAGGGACAAGGCATACCCGCTCCCCCATGGATGGGTTGGGAAAGCTCTCCGCTTGCTCCCCGCCGTTGTAGGTGGCGAGTCCGGCTCGAACGGGGACCATGTACGCTGGAGGGAGGAATCCCTGGGTCTGTAACTCTACTAATTGGCTGTGAGGGACGGAACACTTCTTCCAATTGCCTGGCTTAGGGCTACGAGAGCGGGAGGAGGAGCTGCGATGGCCGGCCATGATGGGATGGACCTTTCCGGGCGCGCTCCGATGGATACTCGCTGTGGGAGGATGGTGTGATCTGGATCTGAGGATCCTCGCCTCCTTAAATAGACGATTTACTTACATGGTTAGGGTGGCAAGTGTAAAAATGCCTCGACTTCTCGCACTCGCTTGACGCGTGGAGGATAGCCATTATTAGGCGCAGAAGCCAAGGAGTGCAACATTCATGGGAAGCCGAACACTACTCAACAGGTACTCAGAATTTGGAGGAGAACCCGCCTTGCAATGCCGAAGACAATCTGCGCGCCGGATTCATCGTCATTGAAGCCTGATTCGGGGGCTACTAAGGGAGTCCTGGATTAGGGGGTCCTCGGAGAGCCGGACTATATCCTTTGGCCGGACTATTGGACTATGAAGATACAAGATTGAAGACTTCATCCCGTGTCCGGATGGGACTCTCCTTGGCATGGAAGGCAAGCTTGGCAATACGGATATGTAGATCTCCTCCCTTGTAACCGACTCTGTGTAACCCTATCCCCCTCCGGTGTCTATATAAATCGGAGGGTTTAGTCCGTAGGACAACAACAATCATACCATAGGCTAGCTTCTAGGGTTTAGCCTCTACGATCTCGCGGTAGATCAACTCTTGTTATACTCATATCATCAAGATTAGTCAAGCAGCAAGTAGGGTATTACCTCCATCTAGAGGGCCCGAACCTGGGTAAACATCGTGTCCCCCGCCTCCTGTTACCATCCGCCTTAGACGCACAGTTCGGGACCCCCTACCCGAGATCCGCCGGTTTTGACACCGACAACAAACTCTTGGGCTGTCTGCGACACTTATAGGAATATCTTGATAGATCGATCGAAAGGATAACTTTGAGGTGGTTTCGTACCCTAGAAACAATTTTGTCTTATGTTCTCCGCTGGATAAGAACTTCTGGGTGCTTCTTCATCGCACATTGACGGATGGTTATATGATCTAATTATGTTAGCATTATTGAGAGATTGCACTAGCAAAAGTACAAACCCTAGGCCTTGTTTCTAAGCATTGGAATGCTGTTTGTGCTCACTTTTGTTACTCGTTACCTTGCTTTTTTTATTGTTCCTATTACAAAAATCAATATCTACTATCGTTCCTACACTTTTATCACCATCTTTTCGCCGAACTAGTGCACCTGCACAATTTACCATTGTATTTGGTGTGTTGGGGACACAAGAGACTCTTTGTTATTTGGTTGGAGGGTTGTTTGAGAGAGACCATCTTCATCCTATGCCTCCCACGGATTGATAAACCTTAGGCCATCTACTTGAGGGGAAATTGCTACTGTCCTACAGAAGTCTGCGCTTGGAGGCCCAACACGAGTCTACAAGAATATAGTTGCATAGTAGAGATCAAGGATCGCCTGTTAGTTGTATGCACTTGTTATTGTTCTGATCCGTAGACCCCAAGGTGACAATAATTGGGATACGCTCCAGGAATGACTGTAATTCGAGGAGTTCATTTATTCACCATGTGTTAATGCTTTGTTCCGGTTCTCTATCGGAAGGAGCCTTAACACGTCTGAGATTTCCTTATGGACCCCGCTGCCAAGGGAGGGTAGGACAAAATATGTCATGCAAGTTCTTATTATAAGCACGTATGACTATATACGAAATACATGCCTACATTGTATTGATGAATTGGAGCTATTGTGTATCGCTCGAGGTTGTGAATGTTACATGATGAATGTCATCCACACAAATATCCATCGTTGATCCAATGCCTATGCTTTTCTCATGTTGTCTTTGCTGAGTTACTACTTCAGCTGCTGCTGTTACAATCACTACAAAACTGCTACTTTTACTATTGGTACTGTTACTGCTACTATCAAACTATCATACTACTATGCTACTAAATACTTTGCTGCAGAAATATTATCTTCTAGGTGTGGTTGAATTGACAACTCAACTACTAAGGCTCATAAATATTCTTTGGCTCCCCTTGTGTCGAATCAATACATTTGGGTGAAATACTACCCTTGAAGACTATCGTGATCCCCTTACTTGTGGGTTATCAAGACCTTTTTCTGGAGCCATTATCGGAGAGCATAGCTTTATTTATTGAGTTCCCTTGGGATTTATACATGTGCTGATCACTATGAGAAATCTGAAAGACTCTAAGACCAAGATCGTACCATCTAAGATGAGGGGACGTAAGGAACTACCATCTCACTCTGCACTTGATTCACCTTCTGTTTTAAGTAGACTTGTGACACTACCACGTGCTATTCAATCTGATGTGTCACAAGTAATTGATGATACTGGTTCTACTAAGAATGATTCTTATGATCATGCTACTACTTTACTTGATGGAACTGTGCTACTAGGTGAAATTCTTGATGAACAAATTGCTAAAGCTAAAGAATTTGAGAATGATGAAATTGATGAAAAATTATGATTCACCTCTTGTGCCTAGCTCTCCTACTAGATTTGAAATGCCTAAAGTACTTGAGGTTTGTGTTATGGATGGGGAGATTGCTAAGGAATTTCTTACTTGTAATGATAGAGAGGATCTTAAGAAATTACTGAGTAAGCTGAAAGAAAAGGCTACGTTAGAAATTGTGAAATGTGATCCTAAGTTTGCAACCTTTCCTACTTTTGTTACTGATAAGTATTATGAATTCTCGGTTGATCCTGAACTTATTACTTTGATAGAACCTGATACTTTTCATGGTTATGAATCTGAAATTGTTTTGGCGCATCTTACTAGATTAAATGATATAGCCACCCTATTTTCTCAAGAGGAAAAAAATTCGCTACTACTATATTCTTAAGTTGTTTCCTTTCTCATTAATGGGTGGTGCTAAAGAATGGTTTAATACTCTTTCTCCTGGTTGTGTCCGTAGTCCCCAAGATATGATATATTACTTCTATGAAAAATATTTTCCTGCTCATAAGAAATAAGTTGCCTTATAGGAAATATATAACTTTGTGCAATCCGAGGAAGAGCATCTCCCTCAAGCTTGGGGGCGGTTTCTCCAATTATTAAATGCTTTGCATGATCATCCTCATAAGAAAAATGAAATACTTGATACCTTTTATAATGGACTAATCGATGCTTCTAGGGACTACATAGATAGTTGTGTTGGTTGTGTTTTCAGGTAACGAACTATTGAACAAGCCTAGGAATTATTAAATAATATATTGAGAAATGTCGATGATTGGACACTTCCTAAACCACCACCTAAGCCAACTCCGAAGAAGAGAGGTATTCTATTCCTCAGTCCATAAGATATGCAAGAAGCAAAAAATCTATGAAAGAAAAGGGTATTAAATCTGAAGATGTTAAGAATCTACCACCTATTGAAGAAATTCAGGGACTTGACATCCCCGCACAGGTACACTGGTACAAGGAGCTGCTATACAAATGATTTTTAACCCCTTTCCGCGACAGTGTTTTAAACTATTGCCTTGCTAGTGTGGGCGATAGGGGGTCCTTCCCACATGACCCAAAAACCATCGGGGATAGACAGTAGGAATGCATACGTTTTCCAGAACAAAGCGTATGCGATGCCTGCATCTATCCCAAGCGCGATTCTTCACACAACTGTTTAGGATATATCAAATATCCCAAGCGCTCCATCCTTGCTACTCATGTGTGCTGGCATTACCGTCGCAGTTGGTATTCTGTGGTGCTACGTTTATGATACGCGCCCCATCACAAACAGTTCACGATTATAGAACGTGTATGATAAGCAGACAATCACACACATTCACCTCTCCTGAGCCATATGCGAGAACTAATTAAGAAGATTAGCTAATTATCCTGTGAGTGTCGGATATGAATATGAAACATCGGACCATCGTAACAGTGTCCTACAGGATAACTATTGCACACACTATTTTGTGGTGCAACGCTTATGATGCATACCACATCAGAAACAGTTCATGATTGTAAATCATGTATGATAAGGTGAATATCACAAACATTTAGTTTGCTCGCACTATTTGTGATATTGTCTGACATCACACATGCTTTGCAAACGGCAACTTTGTGCATGCTCGCACACGTTTCTCTCTGGGAACCGTGTCGGATTATGGTGTATATCACACATGTTTGTGTTTTACGGACCGTGTGCGCCGTAACGACCTGCAGAGCATAATTTCACCCTAATTTAATTGCTGCTATTTAAAATTGTACTGAATTTGAATTTGAAAGTAGGCTATACCTTTATTCATATCCATTAGGTTCAAACAACCAATGCATTATTCGATTCATAGGTACATATGTTCAAGAATTACGTAAGCACCAAATACAGAATGATGAACCACAGTTGTATACTTGTACTATTAAAGACGGTAAAGAAAGAGGCGAAAGGCATTCTGGTTGCTGAACAAGGTGAAGCGGAATGCCCATATTGTGGCCTCCTCCATATAGAAGTGATAACCCACAAGTATAGGGGATCGTAAAAGTTTTCGAGGGTAGAGTATTCAACCCAAATTTATAGATTTGACACAAGGGGAGCCAAAGAATATTTGCAAGTATTAGCAGTTGAGTTGTCAGTTCAACCACACCTGGAGATTAATTATTTGCAGCAAAGTGATCAGTAGCACAGTAATATGATAGTTTTGATGGCAATGGTAACAGTAGTAGTAACCGTAACAGTGATAGCAATGATTTTGTAGCAGTTGTGACAGTAGCAATAATAGTAGTAACTTAGCAAGAACAATATGTGAAAAACTCGTAGGCATTGGATCGGTGAATTCATTGGATGATATTCATCATATAACAGTCATAACCTAGGGTGATACAAAACTAGCTCTAGTTCATAAATATAATGTAGGCATGTAATCCGTAAATAGTCAGACGTGCTTATGGAAAGAACTTGAATGACATATTTTGTCCTACCCTCCCGTGGCAGCGGGGTCCATAAGGAAACTAAGGGATATTAAGGCCTCCTTTTAATAGAGAACCAGAACAAAGCATTAGCACATAGTGAATACATGAACTCCTCAAACTACGGTCATCACCGGAAAGTATGCCGAATACTGTCACTCCAGGGTTTGTGGATCATAACACATAATAGGTGACTATAACTTGCAAGATCGGATCTAGAACATGGATATAATGGTGATAACATAAATGGTTGAGATCTGAAACAAAACTACCGTTGCTTACTCACCTGAATAGGGCATTCATAAAACATCCTTCCAGCGTTAGCACCTTCAAAAGCAACACACTTCCTAGGCATCATCTGGTGAAGTGTGCACTTGGGACTTCCTCCATGGGAGCACCACAAAACAGTGGCTTGGGGATGGTGTCAAGTGTCCCCTACATACAGTACAAGCTAAATCAGACAAAGGATGCATCCAATAGTTGTTGATCCATCAAGCACTGGCTAAACCAAAGAGTCAAGCAAAGAATCCATCCATAGTTGCAGATCCTCAACCCTAATTCCGAAATCGAGTGAACTTAACCCTAAGTAATTGTAGGATTTCGGGTTCCGGCAAAACCCTTGAGGTTCGAACTCTGGGGTGCGCACGAATATCTGTCCTCCCCCAAGCTCATGCTCTCACCACAATCTCAAAGCTCAGCACGCCGAACTCGCAGAACAAGGGACACAGGGTTTATACTGGTTCGGGCCACCGATGTGGTGTATTACCCTACTCCAGTGTGGTGTGGTTGATTGCCTCTTGGGCTGAGGATGAAAAAGTACAAGGGAAGAACAACCTCCTGCGGAGAGGTGTTCTTGAGCTCGGTGAGCTTGTGTGTGTGAGGGTGGAATGAATCTAATCCAAGGTGAGTTGCTTCCTACTGTGGTGGCTGAGGGAGTCCTGGACTAAGGGGTCCTCGGGCGGCCGGCCTGTTATTCATTGGGCCGGACTGATGGGCTGTGAAGATACGAAGGCCGAAGACTATACCCGTGTCCGGATTGGACTTTCCTTGGCGTGGAAGGCAAGCTAGGCGACCAGCTGTGAAGATTCCTTCTTATGTAACTGACCCCATGTAATCCTAGATCTCTCCGGTATCTATATAAACCGGAGAGCATAGTCCGGATAGGACACATTCATTACCATATTCACATAGGCTAGACTTCTAGGGTTTAGCCATTGCGATCTCGTGGTAGATCAACTCTTGTAACACTCATATTCATCAAGATCAATCAAGCAGGAAGTAGGGTATTACCTCCATAGAGAGGGCACGAACCTGGGTAAACATCGTGTCCCCCGTCTCCTGTTACCATCGATCCTAGACGCACAGTTCGGGACCCCCTACCCGAGATCCGCTGGTTTTGACACCGACATTGGTGCTTTCATTGACAGTTCCACTGTGCTGTCGACAAAAGGTTCGATGGCCCCTTCAATCGTCGATGATGACGTTGTCCAGGGAGAAACCTTTCTCCCCGGACAGATCTTCGTGTTCGGCGGCATCGTACTGCGGGCCAACTCGCTTGGCCATCTGGAGCAGATCGACAGCTACGCCCCTGGCCATCAGGTTAGATCCGGAAGCTTGAACTACGTTGCGGACGTCCGTGGAGACTTGATCTTCGACGGATTCGAGACCGTGGCAATCGCTCCTGCCGCCTCGATGGACATGGCTTAAACCTGCCATCGGGCCGCATCCAGGAGATAGCTCCTGCAACAACTCTGGCCTTAGATCCGGAGCAGATCAAGTCGTCCCAGGATGGGAAGCTCAACCCCATCACGGGGGCTACCGATTCCGTGGCGTTGGAGCCGCACACAGATTCTACTGCATATGATAACCGCATCAGCGGAACCCCAGACTCGTCCCCCGCGACAGGTTCCGAACCCTGCGAGTCCGCAAATACCGAACTCGATCAGTTATCGATCTTCAAGTTCAGCGTCGTAGACGTCTTCCAACACTCGCCCATGGGCGATGTACTAAACTCACTAAAAACCTATCTCTGGCAGGCGACTCGCCACCGAACTATGTTCGGTTCGAACCTACGGTGGAGGATGGAGAATTTTGCTTCCCACCCGCCACCCACTTCATAGCCACCGTTGAAGACCCAACAACACGCCTGACCCCCGCTCGAAGACATCGACGGTATGGACGATGATGAGGGGCAAGGCCAGAACTCACTACCCGCTAGACGCGGGATGGCCACTTCATGGTACGACGTGTGTATGATAGACACACCCAATGACGCTTTCGATGATGACAAGGAGGACCCAGTTGAGGATAAACCTCCTGGTGCACAGTCCGAACACCGGCGCGCCTTGCGCCGCTCCAGGTCACGATGCTCAAGAGAAAATAACACTAGCACCGGAGAAGACAACACTCCGGACGATGAAGACCCTGTTGAGGTAGGATCCGAACAGGAGGAACATGCAACATATGGAGACTCAGAGGATAGAAATTATCTCCCACTCTCTGAGGAAGGGGAGATCCTCGACAACGAGGATTTTATCATGCCTAAGGAACCTCTCGAGCGGGAGCGCTTTAAACGCCAGCTCATAGCCACTGCAAGGAGCCTAAGAAAGAAGCATCTGTGCTTCAAGCAAGCCAAGATTTGCTCAATGATAGATGGACCAAAGTCCTGGCCGCCGAAGAATACATCCTTAGCAGCCCAGACGAAAGCCACCCCAAGAGCAGGTGGCTCCCTCAATACGATGGCAGGGCGTTGGAGCCCACATCACCATCGAACAACGCGGTGGGCCGACTATAGTTTGGACCAGACAAAGCAGCAGCCCAAGCAGAGCACCATACCAACCCATCCGGCCGCCCGAGCAAGAATAAAGCAGCTCGGGGGAACACTCGCGACATCCAACAAGACCTGGAGGGTAGAACAGGACACACAAAATCGGCACCCAGAGCGCAGGGACATGTCCCGACCAGTAACGACGATTACCTATTCGGACACAACAGACCCGGCCACGCTCGGTCCGAAAACCGTAAGCGAAGTCCGCCGGAGGTGCTTCACAGTGTGGCCCAACATAGAGGAGCCGCACACCCTCTCTGCTTCACTGACGAGGTAATGGAGCATGAATTCCCAGACGGGTTTAAACCCATCAACATCGAATCATACGATGGAACAACAGATCCCGTGGTATGGATTGAGGATTACCTCCTCCATATTCACATGGCTCGCGGAGACGACCTATTTGCCATTAAATACCTACCTCTCAAGCTCAAAGGGCCGGCTCGGTACTGGCTAAACAGTTTGCCAGAAAATTCTATTGGCAACTGGGAAGATTTGGAAGACGCCTTTCGGGACAACTTCCAAGGAACATATGTCCGGCCACCAGATGCCGATGACTTGAGTCACATTGTCCAGAAGCCCGGCGAGTCAGCCAGGCAGCTCTGGACTAGGTTCTTAGTAAAAAAGAACCAAATTGTTGACTGTCCGGACGTGGAAGCCCTTGCGGCCTTCAAACATAGCGCCCGGGATGAATGGCTAGCGCGTCACCTCGGCCAGGAAGGACCCAAATCCATGACAGCCCTTACCGCTCTAATGACCCGCTTTTGCGCGGGAGAAGACAACTGGCTCGCTCGTAAAAGCAACAACGCCAGTGACCCGGGCACTTCAGAAATCCGAGACGGCAATGGCAAGCCACGACGAACCGAATACAACAGTCGCAACAATAATGAAAGATTATGTGACACAACGGTCAACGCCTGATTTCACAATCCGAAACCCGGTCAACGGAAGAAGCTATTTAAGGCAAACCAGGATGGACCATCCACCCTCGACAGGATATTGGACCGACCTTGTCAGATTCACGGTCATCCTGATAAGCCAGCTAATCACACCAACAGAAACTGTTGGGTCTTTAAGCAGGCAGGCAAGCTTAACGCCGAGCACAAGGGGAGGAAGCCACCAGGCGATAAAAACGAAGAAGCGGCTCGCCAGTCGAACACCAGGGGCCAGAAACAGTTTCCCTCCAAAGTTTGACCACTCCCGGAATGAAAATAGCAGTTCGGCTTCCGCCACCCACCCACTATATTGGCAAGATTTACACCACGCGTACATCACTACGCGCTCAAGATACCATGGGCATCGGCGGAAGCACAATACGGACAACCCTGCAAGCATTCCCGTAACGTTTTTTATCTGTTTTCCTTACGTTTCTTTATTATCTCTTAAAAACAGGTGACCATCAGGACAACATCTACATCAGACTCTATCGGAGTTCGGATCCATACACTCACCTAAGGGGCCACTTCCGTTAAGGATTCCCCCGCCCCAAGGATGGGCGGCCCAGACGTGCGACATGAGGTCCAAAACAAGCTTTTGTAGACCGCACTCGTTATCTTGAGCCTGTACTATGCCTTTTTTTTCCTCCGTTCCCAACCCCGAGCATGTCACATAGCCGGGTTGTGGTTTTTTACTTTTTATATACATTTATCATTAGCATGTTGCTCCGCTCCTAGTAAACTTCATCCGAACTAATCTTCCATGCTCTTTCTGCAATGAGTCCAGCCGTAACGGCTGCCTTACAAGACGCACCTCGGCATAATTCGCCAGGGGCCCGGTATGGGAACGAATGAGTTGCCAGTAAAAGTCCGAACAGCTCTATAGCATACTTCGGCGTCACAAGTTTGGCCTTATATGCATCAGCTCCGAATCATTGTCTTGGTCAATAGTTGGGTTGCCCGGCTCCTGTGCTTGCTACCCTACGTTCCGCTCTATCGGCTAGGGTAGTAAAGGGAGAACTACTGCGATTGTGCCCTGGCCTAGACTGGATGAGCACCTCAGTAGAGAAAGCCGAATACTGACTGTCATGATGCGGCGAGAGCTGGTCAACCACTTGACAACTTATTCGAATCCTTAGCGATTCTCCGTGTCACACAAAGGATCTTTTTAGATCAAAATATGTAAGGCATGATATTACAATACGCCGTATACATACCAGGGGCTATGTCGTAGCCCCACGATAAAACTCCTATGGCTAAGTGAAAGTGTTAACGCCCTATAGTCCGATTGCCTGGTTCGCCGCATTATCACCTCCTTTATGGACCAAGACGTTGGATAAAGAGTGATTAAATGCTTTTTCGAACACCCCCGTACTTCCTACGAGGGGGCTGAAGCCGACGACTGGAAAACTTTCAGATTATAATAAAACAGCCGCACAGGAGGGATTCAAGCTTTTGAGAAAAATATAAATAGACTAATTATGAAGTTATCTGTTACAACCCTTGTACACATCACTCGAACATTATGTCTTTCGAGCACTGACCCTCTATCAAGCGGGCGGCCTCTAGTACGTCTTCAAAATAATGCTCCGGCTCATAACGGTCCTTGCCCTCGGGTGGACTCCTCGCTGCAACATCGATGGCCTTCATCTTTACCTAGAACATTTTGACTCGGGCAAAGGCCATCTGTGCACCCTCAATGCACGCCGACCGCTTCACATCATCGATATGTGGCACCACGTCAACAAGCCTCTGCACCAGGCCGAAATAACTACTCGGAACAGGCTCAGTCGGCCACAACCGGACTATGACATTCTTCATGGCAGCGCCGGATATCCTATGCAGCTCGGCCCACTGGGACATCTGTTCATTCAGCAGCAGAGGGCGCTTTGACGCACCGAATTGTGACCAGAAAAGCTTCTCCGTTGCACACCCCTCTTGTGTGTGGTAAAACCGTGCCGCATCGGAAGAACTCTTCGGCAAATCTAAAAATTTGTCCGGAGAACTCCATACGTGGTTAAGCTGAACATAGTTCGGATCGCCGAACTTAGTCTGCAGCAGAAAGGGCTTGCTAGCAGCAATATCCTCAGCTTGCCGGATCTCCTCACGGGCCGCTCTGGATTCAGACCGCGCTTCTCTCGCCTCTCGTAAGGCCTTGTCAAGTTCAGCCGTTTTGGCTTCATTTTCTTTCTCAAGAAATTTACAGTGGCTAGCCGCATTCTCTAATTCGTGCGCCATGGTGGACATCTTCTCCCGATCTTGGCGCCGTGCAGCTTGTTCGGCTTTCAACTCAGCCGATGCCTTTTCGGCAGCCGCATTACTAAACCGGGCATGCTTCTTGGCCCGGGCTACCTCCGCCCGAAGGGCCTCCACGGCGGCAGCACCATCTACATTCATGCACATGTCATATAAAACTCTTTTTAGAGTCAGGCTTAAAATACAAGCACATTGGTGTAAGGAATGCTTGAAATATATACCTTGCGAGTCGTCAAGACGCCTGTTGATCAATGCAATGTCATCCTCCGCAATATCCAGCTTCCGCTGCAGTTCGGCCACTTCCGTATTTTGGGTAGCCGCAGGAGGGGAGGCAGCCTGTGTTCATTGTTAAATCAAGGTTAGTTCCCGAGCATATCTTTTCAATCCTCCGATCGCTTCCTTTGGAAGGCGATCCGAGTCTCAGGGGCTACTGCATATACAACAGGTGCATTCTGTCAATAAAATTCCATTGGCAAAACTACATCACAAACCTCAAAACCCCTCAGAAGGCTCGTAAAGGCCTCGTTCAACCCGCTCTTCGCAGATAAAACCTTTTCTACCACCGTAGCCATCAAGGCACGATGCTCATCCGAAACGGACGCTTGTCGCAGTATGTCCGTCAGCGTTTCCGGCGCTCCTGGGTCTCCGGAAACCGCCGCTGGAGTACGGCATTCCTTTGAAGGGATCCGCCCACTCGCCTCCAGAATCGTCTCCGGCTATAAACCGGATAGTTCGGGGCCGTCGTACTTGATTCCCGAACCCCGAGTGACAAAAGCACCACCTTCGGGTAATGCCTTCTTTGTTTCCTGCACTACTTGTCGATCGGGAGGAGCCCCCCGGGGCGATGCCTCAAAATCATCCGCCCTATTGGGCGAGGAGGCTGGAGAAGGCGTGTCACTCTCCATCATCTCTGGAAGAAGGTCTCCCGAAGAGGAAGACGATTGAGAAACACCAGGCGTTAACCTGCGAGGACGTACATATGTCGGAGGATTACTTCAGTAATAAGAAAGGAACGGGGTATAATTAAAATACCCCGCTGCACTTACGGTTTGGTCGGAGGTTTGTCCTCATCATAAAGCTCTACATCGATATCGCTTGCCCGGCTCAAGCCGCCCGACGATGGCGTTTTCCCTTTCTTGGAAGGTTTCCCCTCCTGACCTCCAGACCCGGCCCTCTTTTTGCCATGGAGAGCTTCCACCGCACCTTTGCACTTGGGCAAAAGAGTTTCGGTTTCCCCGAACACAGCGTCTAATTCGTCCTCAGGGCGGGTATCACCTTCGGGCTCCCCGCTCTCGCCCCCCTCTGCAGACACCTGTTACGGTGTGGGAATCAGCATTCTCGTCAGCAGGGCGGTCGCAGAGTCTTTGGGAAGGGGCGCCGGACACCAGATTAACACCACTTTCTTTATCCAGTCCTGTATAGGGACGGATTGTTCAGTATCTTGTCAAGAGATGCTTGAATGGAAGGTGTTCAGAGTTTGAGTACTTACCGCAGTGTCCGGATGATTGCAGTCAAGGTCGACATCTTCGGTGGTGTCCGGCATTGCTCTCGTTCCCCGAAATATAATTTCCACATTCCTTCGTGTGTGGTGCCTAAGAAGTGCTGAAGAGGCCGCCGCCCTTCTGGATTAAACTCCCACATACGGAGAAGCTGTCGCTGACACGCTCCGGCAGACTAGCATTACTTGAACGACGTTCACAAGACCGATGCCCTTCTCGGTAAGGCTTCAGATGCAACCTTGCAGAGTCTGCACTTCATTGACGGACCCCCAATCTAGTCCCTTATTGATCCATGAAGCAAGCTGAATTGGAGGGCTGGGTCGGAACATAGGCGTAGCCGCCCACTTGGAGCCCCGCGCCTCATTGATATAAAACCACCCCTGCTGCCATAGGTCGGAAGACTTGGCGAAAGATCCTTCAAACCAAACAGCGCTGGCAAGCTTGCCTATTGTGACGCTGCTGCACTTTGCCTGCTCCTCCTCTGTCACCTGCGGCCTCACGTCAAAGCTCTTGAGCTAAAAACCAAAGTGCGGAGAAGTCCGGAGGAAGGCCTCACACGTGACGATAAATGTCGAGATGAGGAGAATAGAGTCCGGGGCCAGATCGTGAAAGTCTAGCCCATAGTAGAACATGAGCCCCCGGACGAAGGGGTTAAGCGTGAACCCTAACCCATGGAGGAAGTGGGACACAAACACTACCCTCTCACCGGATTTGGGGGTAGGAATGACCTGCCCCTGTGCAGGAAGCCGATGAAGGATTTTCGGGGTCAGATACCTCGCCGCGTGGAGCTTCGCAATATCCTCCTCTGTGACAGAAGAAGCCACCCACCAGCCTTGACGGCTGGATCCGGACATGATTAGGGCTGGTGGCGATGGGAACCCGAGGGTTAGAACTTGGGGTGGCTAGGGTTGAGGAAGAATCAAGCGCAAATGAAGAAGACGAGTCTGGGACCCTATATAAAGACCCCAAATACTAAGCGTATCCACCTGGGTCTCGAAACTTACCTATCCCCAGAGAGTTGTACCCAGGGGACGGTTGGGTTACCCATGCTTGCATTAATGAAAATCCCATGAATAAGGGAACACGATCTCTGCCTTGGCAAGACGTGACAGTAAAACCGCGTCCCGAGACACAGGGCGACGTGCCAGCCAACGGTTGGAAATAGTAACCGGGCAGGCGTGATGCGATGTCATAAAAAGTTATCAACAAATTAGACTCGTTAAATATTGTATTTTCTGCAATTATATACATAGGGCCGGATATATCTACTACATCCGAAGACTATTCCAGAGTTTGGAAGGAGGGAACCCACCTTGCAATGCCGAAGACAATCTGCGTGTCGGACTCCTCGTCATTGAAGCCAGGTTCAGGGGCTACTGAGGGAGTCCTGGACTAAGGGGTCCTCGGGCGGCCGACCTGTTATTCATTGGGCCGGACTGATGGGCTGTGAAGATACGAAGGCCGAAGACTATACCCGTGTCCGGATTGGACTTTCCTTGGCGTGGAAGGCAAGCTAGGTGACCAGCTGTGAAGATTCCTTCTTATGTAACCGACCCCATGTAACCCTAGATCTCTCCGATATCTATATAAACTGGAGAGCATAGTCCGGATAGGACACATTCATTACCATATTCACATAGGCTAGACTTCTAGGGTTTAGCCATTACGATCTCGTGGTAGATCAACTCTTGTAACACTCATATTCATCAAGATCAATCAAGTAGGAAGTAGGGTATTACCTCCATAGAGAGGGCCCGAACCTGGGTAAACATCGTGTCCCCCGTCTCCTGTTACCATCGATCCTAGACGCACAGTTCGGGACCCCCTACCCGAGATCCGCTGGTTTTGACACCGACAGTGGCTAGTCCTATTTATAGAGGCCTCGGTCCTCTTCCCAAATGTAGGCGGGAAGGGATCCAACAACGGCCAAATTTGAAGGGAGACAACTAGTACAAGTTATCCTGACTAAAGGTGGTCTTCGCCTGCCAAAGGCTGTGGTGGTGACGCCATCCTGGGCTCCACAGTGACCTCCGTCCTGCCGTCCTGCTGGTCTTGGTCTCATTGCACCGATATGGAAACCTTTGCCTGATGCCTCGGGACTCCTCGCCTATGCTTGCCTCTTTAGCACCAAAGAGGAAACGAGTACACTGCATGTGCTGGCGCCCGCTTGGCCTTGGTCGTCATGGCTTGCATCACAGGGACCTCGCGAGGTGCCCCTTGCCTTGATCTCTCCACCCCTAGCGAGGCTACCTCGAGGAGGTCTTGCGCCGTCCGCCTCGCGCGGCTCGGCCCCTCGCAAGGGTCTTGAGTGTTCACTGATGAACATGGGCCATACCGGGCCGCTGGTGGAGCCACGCCATGGGCCGTAGGCAGGCAAGTCTGGGGACCCCCGTTCCCAGCATGCCGACAATAGCCCCCGGTCCCAAGGCGCGCTCGGACTTGGCTTCGAGGCGAAGCCGAGGGGCAAGTGCGGAGCGCCATGGGCCCCAACAGCCTGCGGCCTTGGTTAACGCGTGGTGATTGATGGAACGTAGGCGTCTCCGCTTCCCCACGCTGCCT
This sequence comes from Triticum aestivum, assembly GCF_018294505.1. NCBI lineage: Eukaryota > Viridiplantae > Streptophyta > Magnoliopsida > Poales > Poaceae > Triticum > Triticum aestivum. Next base: position 122,676,063 of record NC_057805.1, read on the forward strand.
CGGCAACTGCCCGACTTGACGAGACCCTAATGCATGCAGAGAAAACCATCATTACCTGTGATCGTGGGGGTCGCCGGTTGGCCTTCTCGTGCTATAAATGAGGAGGGGGGCGGAGCCCCCGTCGCCCATCTCTTCCTGCTCCGCTCGCTTCTTCTCCCTTGCTTCACCACCAGCAGCGACACCCATGGCGCCGGTGAAGAGGTTCTCGGCCACAAAGAAGGGGAAGGCCCGCCAGGAGGGGCCCGGCTCACCGCCGCCCAAGAGGGGGCGCGGTCGCCCACGTAACATGTCGCGACCCCCACCGCAGCCCCTCGCGGCTGCGGCGGCGCCTCCTCCCGCGGTGGGAGCCGCTCAGGTCGTGGCAGTACCGTCGATGAAGTGAGGCGCGCCATGGTTGCGCGGCCTCCCCGACCGCGCTTCCACTCGATGGAGGTGCTGCCGGAGTTCGTCGTGTGGTCGGAGAACCCGGCCGGCACCTGGCTTCAGCTCCCGCGCTTCTTCGCCGGTGAACTGCCGGCCGCAGGTCCCGACGGTCTCTGGCTGCAGGCGGACGGCTGCTGCAGCAAGGCTTCTTGGGTCACGGTGGAAATCTCCGTCGCGGGCAACGCAGCCCTGGCCCGCGGCTGGCACACGTTTGCCTGTGCGCACAGCCTGGGCCGGCGGTGTACCCTCCACTTCAAGTACGACGGCAACGCGACCCTCTACGTGAGGGTATTCGGGGAAGATGGTCGTCGCGTCGGGTGCTGCCCTGAGGACAACGACGGCGGCGAGGTGCTTGGTCTTGGCGACGGTCGTGACGAGGGTGAAGGTGGACTTCTCCTCGGCGCCGGCCGCGGCTCGTCCAGCTATGGCGACTCTTCCTCCGGCGACAGCTCCAGCAGCGGCGGCTATGACCAGCCGCCACGCCTCCGTGCCCGCTTCGAGGGCGGTAGCGGGTCGTCTCGTCACCGCACCCCAGTGAAGCGTGAGGAGGGGTCCGGCTGAGTCCAGGAGGGCGCCAAGGGCCTACCCTCACGAACCGCTGCGGGAGCGCCCCTTTTGTTTTGTTCTTTCCTTTCTTCCTGCATTTAAAAAAGAAACAAGTATGGGGCCCTGCAAGGGCGTGCAATGGACCGTGATTTCCAAGTCGCTATGTTATGTTTATCGTTCCTGTGTCGTGTTTCAGCATCAGTGTTTATGTAGGCGTGTAGAGATGACTTAGCTCGACGCGTCTGAAGTAGTTTCCGCCTCACGAGGCGTGCATTTCCCGGCACCTGGTGAGATTTCCTTGCCGTAGGCTTGGGAGGCGTTGAGGAACTGCAAACATTTGGTAAGGAACTCTTATTCTTCCAAGCCCAGGGCCCTAGGCGTGTCCGGACGTGACCCAGCGCTCCATGTCACGGTACCCGAGGGGCATGGACTTAAAAGAGGGAGGTGCGACAGCTAGCGACCTCGAGTGAGGGTGCCTCGCGAAGAACAGGAAAAACGCTCACGAGTGCACCTGTCCAGCCCCCTCGCAAGGCATGTGAGGGAGTGTACAGGCGAAAACAAAGAACCGAGGGAAGAACATAGGAAAAGGCGATCGAACCAAGATGACAAGAAACACCAGAATGCGAACTTCCATTAAAAAAGGGGCAAGCCAACTACGGAAAGCAAATGAAAAGCCGCATCCGGCACCTAGTCTAGTCTTCTCACCAGCGCGGAGCTAAGTGCTGCCACTAGGACGTGGGAGGGAGCCCCCGAGGCCCGAGGGCGGCACTCCTGAGACTCCGGGGCGTCTACAGCCCCACTCATTATTACGTGAGAGTGTCACGAGCGAAGACCTTCACAGGCACGGGGCCTTGCTTCACAGGCGTTGGGCCTTGCTTCATGGTTAGAACTTCCGGAGGTGCTGGATGTTCCAGGCGTTCTGGATGTGGACCCCGTCCTGCGTCTCCAGGTGCATGGCGCCAGGCCTGGAGACGTGGGCGACCCTAAATAGGCCCTCCCACATGGGCGAAAGCCTATGCAGCCCTTCCCTGGAGAGCACCCGCCTTAGGACGAGGTCACCCAGCTCGAGCGTCCTGGAGCGGACGCTGCGGCAGTGATACCGCCGCAACGCCTGCTGGTATCTTGCCGCTCGAAGCGTGGCTTCGTGGCGGTGTTCCTCCCCCAGCACAAGGTCCATCCCCCGCATGGCGTCCTGCTACGTCTCATCAAACGCCAGGACCCGCGTGGAGCGATGCTTGACCTCGTGAGGGAGAACCGCTTCTGCTCCGTAGACAAGGAAGAACGGGGTCTCGTCTGTTGGCCTGGTGGCGGTGGTGCGGATGGAGAACAACACAGACTGGAGCTCGTCGTGCCAGCCCCTGCCGTAGGCCTCGAGCTTCTTCTTGAAGGTCTTGGTGTTGAGGCCTCTCAGGACCTCCACGTTGGCGCGTTCAGCTTGACCATTGCTCCTAGGGTGTGCCACCGAAGCATAGCAGATCTGTGTTCTAAGGTTAGCACAATATGTCTTGAAGAGATTGCTAGTGAACTCCGAAACGTTGTCGGTGATGATGCGATTAGGGACCCCGAACCGGCTCATGAGACCCTTGATGAACTTGACCGCAGATCCGGCCGGGATGGTGTGGACAACTTCTACCTCTGCCCATTTAGTGAACTTGTCGATGGCGACATAGAGGTAGCGGTAGCCCCCAGGCGTTCGAGGGAACGGGCCTAAGATATCCAGCCCCCACACTGCGAATGGCCATGAGAGCAGGATGGTCTAGAGGCCCTGAGCTGGCAGATGGATCTGCTTGGCGTCGAATTGGCAGGCCTCGCAGGACTTCACCAGCTCGGTCGCGTCGTTGAGCGCCGTAGGCCAGTAGAAGCCGCTGCGGAATGCCTTGCCGATGAGGGTTCATGATGACGAATGGTGTCCGCAGTCTCTGCCGTGTATGTCAGCTAGCAACTCGTTCCCTTGTTCTCTGGAGATGCATCACAAGGAAATGTCATTTGGCCGCTTCGTGTATAAATCACCGTCCTGGATGCAGTATGCCGTAGCCTATCGGGCGACGCGCTCTGCGCCCTCCTCTTTCTCCGGCAGCGTCCCTTGCATCAGGTATTCCCTAAACTCCTTGGTCCAGCACCCCTCCTGAGGCTCGGGCGCCAAGAGTAGGCGCGCTCCCGAGGTCGGGCCGCAGGCCGGGGCTCCCGAGGCAGGTGATTTGGGGAGTTCCTCCCGAGGCGGCGCCGGCACCGAAAGCGGAGGTGCTGCCGACGGCTTGAAGAGCCGCTCCTCAAAGACGCTAGGCTCTTGGGGTTGTCGCTTGGATGCCCTTTTGGTGATGTCGTCGGCTTCCTTGTTGGTGCCACGGGGCATGTGCTGCAACTCTAGGCCCAGGAACTGCTTTTCCATTTTGCGTACCTCCGCGAGGTATGCTGATACTTCTCCAACGTATCTATAATTTTTTATTGTTCCATGCTATTATATTATCCATCTAGGATGTTTTATATGCATTTATATGCTATTTTATATGATTTTTGGGACTAACCTATTAACCTAGAGCCTAGTGCCAGTTTATGTTTTTTCCTTGTTTTTGAGTATTGCAGAAAAGGAAAACCAAACGGAGTCCAATTGACCTGAAACTTCATGAAACTTATTTTTTGACCAGAAGAAGGGCATGGAGTAAAAGAGTTGGGCTAGAAGAGTCCCGGGCTGCCCACGAGGGTGGGGGGCGCGCCCACCCCCTGGGCGCGCCTCCCTACCTCGTGGACAGCCCAGAGACCCCCCTGACTTGTTCTCGATGCCAAAACCTCTTATATATACAGAAACCCCCAGAACATAACCTAGATCGGGAGTTCCGCCGCCGCAAGCCTCTATAGCCACCGAAAACCAATCTAGACCCGTTCCGGCACCCTGCCGGAGGGGGAACCCTCACCGGTAGCCATCTTCATCCTCCCGGCGCTCTCCATGACGAGGAGGGAGTAGTTCACCCTCGGGGCTGAGGGTGTGTACCAGTAGCTATGTGTTTGATCTCTCTCTCGCTCTCTGGTTTTCTTGATTCGGCACGATCTTGATGTATTGCGAGCTTTGCTATTATAGTTGGATCTTATGATGTTTCTCCCCCTCTACTCTCTTGTAATGGATTGAGTTTTCCCTTTGAAGTTATCTCATCGGATTGAGTCTTTAAGGATTTAAGAACACTTGATGTATGTCTTGCATGTGCTTATCTGTGGTGACAATGGGATATTCACGTGATCTACTTGATGTGTTTTGGTGATCAACTTGCGGGTTCCGTGACCTCGTGAACTTATGCATAGGGGTTGGCACACGTTTTCGTCTTGACTCTCCGGTAGAAACTTTGGGGCACTCTTTGAAGTTCTATGTGTTGGTTGAATAGATGAATCTGAGATTGTGTGATGCATATCGTATAATCATACCCACGGATACTTGAGGTGACATTGGAGTATCTAGGTGACATTAGGGTTTTGGTTGATTTGTATCTTAAGGTGTTATTCTAGTACGAACTCTAGGATAGATCGAACGGAAAGAATAGCTTTGCGTTATTTTACTACGGACTCTTGAATAGATCGATCAGAAAGAATAACTTTGAGGTGGTTTCGTACCCTACAATAATCTCTTCGTTTGTTCTCTGCTATTAGTGACTTTGGAGTGACTCTTTGTTGCATGTTGAGGGATAGTTATATGATCCAATTATGTTATATTGTTGAGAGAACTTGCACTAGTGAAAGTATGAACCCTAGGCCTTGTTTCCTAGCATTGCAATACCGTTTGTGCTCACTTTTATCATTAGTTACCTTGCTGTTTTTATATTTTCAGATTACAAAAACGTATATCTACCATCCATATTGCACTTGTGTCACCATCTCTTCACCGAACTAGTGCACCTATACAATTTACCATTGTATTGGGTGTGTTGGGGACACAAGAGACTCTTTGTTATTTGGTTGTAGGGTTGCTTGAGAGAGACCATGTTCATCCTACGCCTCCCACGGATTGATAAACCTTAGGTCATCCACTGGAGGGAAATTTTCTACTGTCCTACAAACCTCTGCACTTGGAGGCCCAACAACGTCTACAAGAAGAAGGTTGTGTAGTAGACATCAAGCAGTTTCTGGCGCCGTTGTCGGGGAGGTGAGTGCTTGAAGGTATATCTTTAGATCTTGCAATCGAATCTTTTAGTTTCTTGTTTTATCACTAGTTTAGTTTATAAAAGAAAACTACAAAAAAATGGAATTAAGGTTGCCTCATATGCTTCATCTTTTTAATGTCTTTCGTGAAAATGATGGGAAGGAAAATTGTGCTCAAGTACTAGAAGAAGAATTAAATAGAATGCTTGGCATAAAATATGTGAATGATGAGCATGATTGCAATGTTGTTAGTATGAATTCTTTGAATACCCATGATGCTAATGATATGCAAAGCCACAAGCTTGGGGATGCTATGTTTGATGAAGATGATATGTTTTGTCCCCCAAGTTTTGATGAGCAAATTTATTATGATGATAGCATGCCTCCTATTTATGATGATTATATTGATGAAAGTGGGTTTGGAAGAGTGTCAACTTTAGGAAGTAATGATCCCACTACTTTGGAGGATGTTGAATATTATTGTGATAATTATGAAAGTGGATTTGGAGAGGTCATGACTTTATTTAGTGATGAGTCCACTACTTCGGAAGAGGTTCCAATTGATTATGAGAATAAAGTTGCTATCTATGATGATTATTGTGATGACATGTATGCTATAAAGAATAATGAGAACCATGAAACTTGTCATCATGATTTTAGTTTTCAATTGGATTATGCCTCACATGATAGTTATTTTGTTGACTTTGCTCCCGCTATTATTCATGAGAAGAAATTTGCTTATGTGGAGAGTAATAAAATTTCTATGCTTGTGCCTCATGAAAATAATGCTTTATGTGATGGTTATATTGTTGAATTCATTCATGATGCTACTGAAAATTACTATGAGGGAGGAATATATGCTTGTAGGAATTGCAATAATATCAAGTTTCCTCTCTATGTGTTGAAAATCTTGAAGTTATGCTTGTTTTGCCTTCCTATGCTAGTTGATGATTGTTCCCATAAGTTGTTTGCTCACAAAATCCCTATGCATAGGAAGTGGGTTAGACTTAAATGTGCTAGTCATATTCTTCATGATGCTCTCTTTATGTTTCAATTCTTATCTTTTATGTGAGCATCATTGAAATCATCATGCCTAGCTAGGGGCGTTAAACGTTAGCGCTTGTTGGGAGGCAACCTGAAAGTGCGTTATATCGACTAGAGGGGGGTGAATAGGCGATTTTTATAAATTCTTCACTGAGGAATTTGGGGGTGAGGAAATTCCTTAGCGAAGAACTACTTGCAGCGGAATAAGTACTCAAAAGTATGCATAGCAGAACACAAGCATAGTCATCATGATGAAATGAAAACAAGCACAGAGTACAGGAAGCGTAAACACAGGATAACACAGGATGAAGACAAATAGACTGAAGAAAGTGAACTGAGGAAATTGAGAAAGTCTTCAGTCAAAGTCTTCAAACATAGATATGAACAAGCATACAACACAGTAATGAGGAAATGAAAGAGTTGAGGAAATAGAACCGGTTGGCTTGGTGAAGACAATGATTTGGTAGACCAGTTCCAACTGCTGTCTCAGTTGTACATCTGGTTGGAGCGGCTAGGTATTTAAACCTGATGACACCCAGTCCCGGACACACAGTCCTCACCGTATTCTCCTTGAGATAAGGTCACACAGACCTCGCCCAATTACTCGTGGTAAGTCTTCAGGTGACTTCCGGACCTTCACAAACTCGGTCACTCGGCGATCCACAATTTCCTCTTGGATGCTCTAGACCATGACGCCTAACCGTCTGGAAGAAGCACAGTCTTCAAAGGTAACAAGCGTCGGATCCACGCAGGATCAATCTCTTCAGTGATGCTCAATCACTTTGGGTTTGTAGGTGTTTGGGTTTGGGGTTTTCCTCACTTGATGATTTTCACTCAAATTCCTCGGAGGATGGGATGCTCTCAAATGACAAGTGTCAGTTTCTCTCGGAGCAGCCAACCAGCTAGTGGTTGTAGGGGGTGGCTATTTATAGCCTAGGGAGCAGCCCGACATGATAAGACATAAATGCCCTTCAATGATATGACCGTTTGGTGGGTAGATATTTTGGGACAGCTGGCGCATAGCACAGCAACGGTCGGAAATTTGAGTATCAAATTCCTCAGGGCTATCATGTTCCTCACTGTGTAGGCAATCCGCACTGGCGAATTCCTAACTCCTCAGTCAGAACAAATTCCTCAGAGATCAGAAGAACTTCGTCTCTGTCACTGAAGAATATGACTGAACTGTATGAGATTTCCAATGGCTTCACTCGAAGGGATTGGTAGGTGTAGGATTTTGAGTTGAGCATCACATGAAATTTTTCCTTAGTATTTCCTCGACCCCCTTTAACGATACGGTGTTTCCTATGACTCAAGAAGGAGAAAATGAAAACTACGAAAACAAAAGTCTTCACACTTCATATTCCACAAATGAATACCAAGTCTTCAAGGTCACACCAATTTCTTCACTTTCAAAGTCTTCAGACATCCAAAGTCTTCAGTCGAAGAACTTCATTTTTAGGGGTCGACTTTCTCTGTAAATATCAAACTCCTCATAGACTTATATATCTGTGTATACTCACAAACGCATTAGTCCCTTAACCTATAAGTCTTCAATACACCAAAATCACTAAGGGGCACTAGATGCACTTACAATCTCCCCCTTTTTGGTGATTGATGACAATATAGGTTAAGTTTTCAACGGGGATAAACATATGAAGTGTAAATACTGATATTGGGGAATTTGGTTGCAAGATATAGAAGAACTCCCCCTGAAGATGTGCATAATGAGGAATTTGCTTTTGAAGCAATGCACACTTGAAGAGTTATATCATGGAGATCTCCCCCTATATCTTGTAATTCATACACGCATTTGACATAATATATGAAGAATTTGAAATGCATGATGAAATATGGTGACTGATGTAATTCAGCATGCGTGCAATAATATTAACGAGGAATAAGCATGCAGAAGAAATAGCAAAAGTATCAGGTCACCATAGAGTTTAAGTTTACAACTCGATCCAGCAAAGTCTTCAAAAGAACGAGAGTTGCAACTTAGAAAAAAACGCCCATATAAGATAGACCCGCTTGAAGACTAACTCAAATTTCTCCCCCTTTGTCATCAAATGACCAAAAGGGTCGAAAATGAGGACTAACGCCCCTGAAGAATATCAAGGTGATGAAGGAGTGTCAGCGTTGTTGGGGTCGTTTGTTGATGTAGGGCCTGCCGCAGTGTCGTCCAAATCTTCATGTTCATCAGTGTCACGTGATGAAGAATAGGAGCTGGGCACCAAGGAAGGAACCTTGACCTTCTTGTACTTCTTCGGAGGAGGTGCAGCCCAGTCAAGATCGTCCTTGAGACCCATTGTCTTCAGATCTTCTTCACTGTAGACTTGAGACAGAACAGCCCAGGTGCGGTTGAGGATTTCATGCAGGTAGTAGTGGTTTTTCTTCACTGCATTATGGGTAGCAGTCATGTTGTGAAGAATTGAACCAAACTGACGCTTGACCCATTTATGATTGCGATCAACCTTCTGGTGAAGACTGAGGAGAAGCTCACGGTCAGTCATCACCCCGGGTGCTATGCCTTGAGGAGTTTGCTTGGGAGCGTTTGCGGCAGAGTCATGGGTGGCAGAGTCATCATTGGTGGAGTAGGATGCAGCCTTGCCCTTTTCATCAGCTGAGGAAAATGTCCGTTTGAGGACTTCAATTGGGGGCAAGTAGCTGCAATGGTTCAGTGTATTAGCTTTATAGTTGAGTGAAGACCTTGTCCTGATGAATCTCATAATCCAACGTGCATAAGGCTTTAGCTCAAACGGTGACATGGCGACGTTGGCCAGAGTCCTCATGAAGAAATCATGGAAGTTGATGGGGATGCCATGAATGATATTGAAAAGCAGATTCTTCATGATGCCAACGACATCTTCTTCATTTGAGTCATGGCCCTTGATTGGACTCAATGTCTTCATCAGAATGCGATAGACAGTCCGAGGCACATACAACAATTCCTTCACAAGGAATTTTGTTCTTGAGGTCTGACCTGGCTTCAAAGGCTTCATCAGCACTTGCATGTAGTGATCGGTTAGCTCAGGTTCATTGTAGACGCAACAAACACCTTCAAGGGGCGGACTGAGAGGTAAGGCACGAAGCAATTCAGTAGCTGGTGCCTTGTAGTGAGTGTTTTTAGACATCCAGTCCAGCACCCATGAATTCACATCTTCAGAATTTCTAGTGATGTGCAGCGTTGCATAGAATTGAAGAATAAGTTCTTCATTCCAATCACAGATGTCAGTGCAGAAATTTAATAGTCCAGCGTCGTGAAGAACGCTAAGGACTGGCTCGAAGTACGGCAGGGATTCCATGTCCACGTGAGGAATGTGCTCATGATCGAAGACTTTGTCTTTGTCAAACAACACTGAGGAATAGAAATTTGCCTGGCTGGCAGTCCAGAAACGCCTCTTCCTTATGCGAGCAGAGTCATAAGGGTTGTAATCAGTGAAGAATACATGCTCGCCAAAGAAGGCATCAGTCTTGAATTTCTGTTTCCTGGAGAATGGATCCTTTGGTTTGGACAGAGGAGTGTCCGTGAGTTGCATCACAACCTCAGGAATCGCAATCTCAGGTTCTTCAGGCTGAGGAATTTCTGGTTCCTCTTCAGTGGCAGCCTGGTTCTTGAATTCTTCATTTTCAGTTTCTTCAGCACTAGCGGCTGGAATGTCTTCATGAGCTTCATCAGATACCATTTGAACTGTAGTGACTGGGGACTGAGGAATTTGCTGCAGTGGAGTGAAGAGTGGAGAATTGGGGTGCTGACTTTCCCAAAAGTCATCATTCATTACAGGTGTGGTACATCCAATGTCCACATCTTCATCTTCAAGTTCTTCAATGCCGGCCTCTTCAGCAGTAAACTGAGGCACAGGCGAGGAAACAACTGGGGTTGAAGGGATTTCATCCACTTCAATTTCTTCATCCATCTGCTCTGACGTAGCAGCAGAAGGAGTTTCTTCATCAGATCCGCCTGGGATCACATATTCTTCATCAAAAGGAACAAGGTCCTTCGATGGCATGGTTGAGATTGGAACAACATCAATCAGGTTTGCAAAAGAGCTGGTCATAGGCTTCATTTTCTTCGGTGCTGAAGAATCTGAAGGATTGATGCTTTCCTTTTCTTCACAGCTGCACGCTCTGCAGCCTTGGTCTTCTTCGCATCTGATGCAGATGGAAGGATTGGAGTTGGAGTAGGCGCAGGAGGAGCAGAGGAATTTGGTTCAGTTTCTTCAGGCACAACTGATGCAGTTGCCCTGACCTCTTCATTTTCTTCAGGCGCACCACTAGTGGGTGCCCTGGGAATTTCTTCAGTGGCTGGAATGCAGTCATTAGCCCTGGAACTCACATTGTATTCAACAGCCTGATTTTCATCAGCGGTGCTGGCATGTTCTTTAGTTTGCTGAGCAGATGCTTCAGCCTGAGTGACTTCAATGTGCACAGGGGTAGCGGCACTTGAAGTGAGTGTCTTCGTCAGATTGACGAGCCTGACCTTGGCTCCTTTCCAATCAGCATAGTAAGCATTGAAATCATCGCTGAGGACTTTGATTTCAGACTGGAGCTTTACGAGTTCATCAGTTGTCATAGAGACAACGTTGTTCTTCTGGAACTTCTCCTTCCTGTACTGTGCCTTTTTTAGTTGCCTGACCTTCTCATATTTCCATTTTTCTTCACTGATGAAATGGGTCAGCATGTGACTTTGGCCAGGTGTCAACTTGAAATCAGGCATAGGAGTGTTTGGGTCCTTGTGCCAGAGATCAATATAATCGAGGATCAACTTTGGATCCAAAAGCAGTGGCACTTCTGTGCCCTTGGCTCTAGCGGCCCTGACTTGCCCGTCCCTGATGATTTCAGCAAGTTCTTCATCATCAGCTTCGTCTTCTTCAGACGGTACTTGGAAGACGACCTGCTTCTTTTGAGGACTTGGGCGAGAGCCTCGTACAGTAGTGGTCTTAGTCTTCAGCAGAGAGGGTCCTGTTAAAGAATTTGGTGCAGCTGAGGAACTAGCTGAAGCTCCTGAGGCAATGGAGATGCCTGTGGTCCTTTGGCACGTGGCAAGATGCACAGGTGTTGATGATTTTGTCGGAGCAGCTGAGGACTTTGGAGGAGCAGGAGCGGCTTGAGGAATTGGCCGTGAGGGCTTGGCTGAGGAAATTGGTCGTGAGGGCATTGAAGACGAGGCACTTGGCTTGTGTGTAGGCTTCTTTGCCATGGATTTCTTCGGCCTTACAGAGGCCTCAGCAGCAACAGCAGTGGAATTTTCGTTGAATTTCCTCACTGCATCTTTAGCCTGTTTGGCCAACTTGGCCTGGCGCTTGGCCCATTCTTCAGGAAATTCCTCACCGCGCTTGATGCTAGTGGGATCAGCCTCTTGTCCAGGTGCCAATGGAGGTCTTGAGCATAGAGGAGTAATAGCGAATTTCTTCATGTATTTTGGAGTCACATACTTGTACTCCCTCCACTCTTTTGCCCATCTCCTTTCTATCCTCTGAATGCGCACCTTGCGCTGGTTTTTGTGACACCCCAAAAATTTTATTTGGTTTTATGGATTTCTTCTTTCATGGGAAGGAGGTTATTTAAATTTTTGGGTTTATTCTTCCCCTTTAAAAATTATCTCTTGTCATGACCTAAGTTGAAATCTCCCTCCCAAAAGCCATCTTCCCACTTTGAGTCAAGTCAAGCTCCAAATCCAGCAAGTTTAACTCCCCCTTGAATTTATTTCCATTTATTTTAAATCAAAAATCTTTTCTGTCTTCTATTTTGGCCCTTAGAGATTTACAAAGGAACCACTAGAATTCCTTTGAGTTTTGATTCCAAACAAATTTCCCTGGCTAGTCCTTAGAACCCTCAACCAAGATCAATGAAGATCCACTGGTCCACAGTTCAAAATTTTCAAAATTTGCTTGCTGCAAGTTTGGACCAGATTTGTCATTTTTGGCGAAATTCAATATTTCCCTCCTCCAAAAATTCTGAGAAAAATCATGGGGCCTCCAGATGCATCAAGAGACCTCTCCACCAAAGATCAACTCCAGAAGATTTTTCCAAGTGCTTGAAACATATCATCGAACACCTGGCGTGCACTGTTCCTGTCAAGTTCAGAGTTTCAGTGATCAGTTTCAGTCGCCAGTGTCGTTTTCTTCAGAGCCTCATGTCGATCTCGCCAGTAGCTGCAGTGGCGCCTTGCTCCCTGTTCCCCCTTCTTATCCACCGCGCCGCACGGTCGCCTGGACAGTTGCGGGCGTCGGCAGCAGCACTCACTGTCGCTGCCAGAGAGGCGCAGCGAGGGACGGCGCCGTCCAGCACCGCCCACACCACCAGAAGCCTACGCGTGGCCATCTTCTTCCCCGTGCGTGCTGCAGCACAGTCGCCGTGGCCTGAGAGACGCAGAGCACGCTCTCTGCCACCGACGTGCCCGTGAGGCCGTTCCGTCGAGAGCTTGGAGTATCACCCAAGCCATACCAAATTTAGCCCTTGAACGGAACCAGTGGACCATCACGATGATGCCCAATCACCTAAACCTCCAGCCCGACCACTGCCCCGCCGTAATCACCCGCCGGCGTTATCCCGTTCTCGGCAACCGCCTCGGGCTGGCTATAAATAGCGACCCCGAGCTCGATCTCGACCAAGCACCATCACTCCACCTCACCAGAACCACACCCAGCCACTAGGAGGACTCGAGGAGGCCTTCTTCCCCGACTCCGGCCGCCCCGATCCGCTTCGGGCTCCGGCACGATTCTCTCCGGTGAGGGCACCCCCGCCTCTCAAACCATGCCAGTAGCCTCCTAGTGCAACCACTTCTCTAACCCGCGCCCTAATTTGAAGGTTGCAGCTCCCGTCGGAGAGTATCAACCTCGCCCGAACCACCGTCCGCCGGAGTTGAGGCCGCCATCGACGTGGTGCTCGCCGACGACCAAGTCCACCACCCACCGACGTGGAAGGACACCGTGAAACCGTAGGTACCCTCCGATCCCCCTGCCTCGCCGTGGATCAACGCCGGCGACCACCACGAGCCTCGGCGCCGACGAGCTCTGTTTCAAAGTTTGAACCTGACGGGTGGGACCCCCTCGTCAGCCTCTCCTCTTCTTATTCGAACCATTTTCTGATAGCGCCTTCGGGCAAAGTATGTTTTCCTTCTGGGCTGGCGTATTTCCAACCGAAACGTTTTCTGTTTTTATAAACTAACCCCTGGAGACTTTCTGTTTCATCACAGATTAGTCCTTGGACTAAAACCCTTATATCTTTTAAACAAAAGATGCTTTTTAGTTGATTCTTTTTCTGTCAGTTTTATTTTTTGTCTAGTTTTTATAGTATTTATTTGAAAAATATTTCGAACAACTTTTATGCACACTTGGTATTTACGTTAGTACGCGTTCTCTCTATACCGTAGATACCGGAGGAGGTGACGGAGCCGCGAACTTCGCCGAGCTAGACTCCGACTACTCTGAACCAGGCAAGCATGTTTGAACCTTTGATATGATGAGTGTTTTGCATGTTTGCTTGAATAGTTAGTGCATGGCATGTTTATATGGGCATCAGTGAGTGTTATATTGCATGCAAGGCAACTACCAGTATGCTTCGAAACTTGATGTGATCTTTTGATGGGAGATAACCTGATCATGTGGTGACATGAAAGGTGGTAAGATGGTATTGTTGAAGCATGCCAGTCTTATGTCAACCATTAAACTCCGGCGTCAACGTGGACCAAGTCACGTTACCGTCCGTCCCCTTTTCGTGCCGCCACATGTTTTCTGCAAAGAATACGGTTTAGTAAGTTGCAAACCTCTTTCCTTGTACACACCAAATAGAGGGGCCGTGATGAGGGTTCCATGGCCCTGGATTAAAGCCAGTCATCCGGTCAGGGGGCATGGGTGTTTCCGGTTGGGACCGAGAGGGGGGCACCCCTTAGAGCGTGCGATATAAATTTGATCCCATGCTACGCGAGGTTGTAGCCTCCACGTCTTAAAGTTTTTCTTGAACGTTGCCTAGGGTGATTCCTGGCAGCGGAATGTGGAATGGGTGTGTACTGGTTAGATGTGTTTCTCCTAAAATACCGTAAACGGAACTAGTCCTTTGTGATTACTGAAATCCGTTGGCTGTGGATAAAAAGTACAAGCTCTGCAGAGTCAAAACCCATCCGAGTAACCGTATCCGTGGTCAAGGATCTTGGTCAACATATCCATATCAGTATCAATATCAGTCTCAACGTCCGTCTCAGCGTCAGTCTCTGTGTCAGTCTCAGTGAAAATCCCCGGTGAACAAACATGAGTGGTAAACCAGGTTAAATGTTATTCCTATGGATGGACTAACCATTTTATTATTACGTACCTGAGTATTTCCTTGAGATGATTTAAATTCATGAGCTACTTGAATTTCGAATAATGAAATATAAGCCCTTTATGTGATGTCGTTCAAACGTCCGACTGTGGCACTCTCGTTATTTACTTTCGATATAAGCCCTTTATGTGATGTCACTCATACGTCCGACTGTGGCACTCTTGTTATTTACTTTTGATATAAGCCCTTTATGTGATGTCGCTCAGACGTCCGACTGTGGCACTCTTGTTATTTACTTTTGATATAAGCCCTTTACGTGATGTCGCTCAGACGTCCGACTGTGGCACTCTTGTTATTTACTTTGGATATAAGCCCTTTATGTGGTGTCGCCCTGACGCCCGACTGCGGCATTGTTAATTTATTTTTACCTTTCGAGGCATCGCTTCAGACACCCGATCGGTCTTTAGTTATTTCATTGGGATTTCGGGAGGACTACCGCCTGACTTCCTTTTTATTTATCATGCAGTGCAAATTTTATTAGCTGAGTGCGCATTAATAATCTGCTCATGTGCATCATGTTTGCATTTGTTATATCTTATGTCCAGACTGTCTTGCGAGTACTTTCATAGTACTCACCTGGCTTGTTGATTTGGCCAGATGTTGACGAAGGCGATCTTATGGATGAAGAGTTTGATAGCGAGTTCGACGCCTAGAGGAGTCCCAATCAGTCCCGTGCGATCCTGGAATTGGTCACTTGTATTATATACGCTTCCGCTACCCAGAATAAAAGTCATCAAGCCCCACTCCGGCGCTCGATGAGCTGTGAGATTTAGAAGTCAAGTCACCCACTTCACTATGACATATCCACCACCACTTTTATTACGAGTCAGTAGTTATGCCACCATACCCCTCGTGTCATATCCGCCTTTATGTATAATATCGGCGTGCTTGTAATAAATTGTTGAGCAGCCTCAGCTCAACCCTGTATAATATTTAGTACTTCTGGATTTCTGTATCAAGGATTTGTCTACCAGTAAGAAGGATTCTTCTATATTGGTCTGATAAAAGGGACGGTTTCTCAATAAACGTTTTATTGGAAAACTGGTCCTGACAACCTTGGTATCAGAGCCAGGCTGACTGTAGGAAGCCACTAGGTGCGATCGCTAATCGGTTATTAGCGTCTTCAGTGCTTTTTCAACATTTTGCAAATGTAGCTATTTTCTGTTGGTCATCATAAATTTATGATTTGACTATTCGGAATTTTTGCCTACTTTTGTAGATGGCTGGCAACGACTGCGAGTCATAGGTGTTCGCCAATGTGCCTGAGGGGTTTATCAAGCTTCTCGTCTCCATCACCAAGCTCACGATCGGGCCATCGACTCGTCCAGAGTTCACACTCTACTAGCACAAGAACAGCGACAATGTGTCTATGCACCAGGCCGTGGTGCAATTCAAAGGAGGGCGTTCTGCGTCTCGCCACTTCCATTTTGTGGGAAGGGCCATGCCTACGGAGAGGCATGCCATGTAGATGGCTGCCCGTGAGGTGATAGCTCGTCTTCGGGATGTTCTTCCTACGATGAAGACTCGTCGCTACCGCTACCTCCCATGCCATGTGCCATATACTTGTCACTATGCATTCGCTTGCAATAGGGGAGAGAGAGATGAGGCCATTGAGATGCTTGTTGAATATCTCAAAGCTCTTGAGGCAGCTTTTGACAACCTCGTGGACGACCTTGTGGCTGCCCGTATGGACTCAGTTCAGGGCTGTTCCGCCAACAGGAGGGAGCTTCTCCACATAGCACCGCCGCTGACTTTCGTCTCGTCCTCAGCATCCTATGCACCTGCCATTTTAGCCACCGCTCGCGGCCTGCCTACCACTGAGGAGTTTGACCCAGTCATTGCTCCTACTCCAATCAGAGCTGCACCACCTGCCGCACCCGCACCAGCTCCCCAACTCAGTACTTCGCGCCTGGAGCCTATTAGTGAGGAGGAGGTTGAGTCTCTTGCACCACTGGGTCTTACCCTCGGCAGGCCGAGGGAAGTTTTCACCATCTCCGACTGAGTACGCCTAGCAGCCATGCGATGTGCCAGCTTGTATGATATGTTTATATGTACATAGGTTTGGTGAGAAGTAGTTTGTGTGCGCATCATGTAGGAACTCGGAGAAGTGCACTAGCCTAAATAACATGTCTGGAATGTGTACGCACATCCTGAGTGATGTATTGTATAATTACGACTCGCGTGTAAGATTTGTACTGAGCAGTCCTTCTCCATGCGCAATCAAGTATTTTTCTTGAAAAAAATCTTGGAGTCTTTAAAAATTCCGCCTTTGCAAAATTATTCATTTTTGCCACTCGGTTTTTCTCATGAGTTTTGCAAAAATACCCCAGAGTGGAAAATGCCTCGTCCCTGGACTCGTTTCATGCCAAGCCCGCCGGAAGAAAATTATGGTACCCAGACAGGCAACAATTTCACACAGGGGCAGTCAAGTCAGCAAGGCAGTGAAGCAGCATTTTCTCAAGTATGCTGCCTTTATGAGCAGAGCCAGCAGCAGCATCAAGAAATGATGAACCATGTTATCAATATGGGAAATCACCGTGAACCATACCGGCAGCATTTCAAATTGTCTGAACTAGAAAAGACACGTCCCCCAAGGTTCGCTCACACTGATAGGCCACTTGAGGCCGATGATTGGCTTCGAGACATTGAAAGGAAATTAATTATTGCGCAATGTTCGGACCATGAGAAGGTACTTTATGCACCTCACTACCTCACTGGAACAGCTGCAACGTGGTGGGAAAATTTTCTACACATGCACCCCAATGAAAATAACATCACCTGGGAAGAATTTAAAGAAGGTTTTCGTGGGGCACACATTCCCAGAAGCATTATGAAGATCAAGAAAAGGGAGTTTGATGACCTCAAGCAGAGAAGCATGACAGTAACTGAATACAATAGTCAGTTTACTCAATTATCTTGTTATGCCAACGAAGAGCATATGACTGAAAATAAAAGGATGGAGAAATTTTTGGACGGTCTGGCGCCAGCACTTAAATGCCAGCTGGTCATACACACCTTTCCAGATTTCAAAACACTTGTGGACAAGGCAATTACATTGGAAAATGAGCGCCGCAGCTTGGAGGATATTCACAAGCGCAAAAGGGATAAGACTACTCATGCTCGCAACAACCGGAACAAGACTGATTTTCAGAAAAATGGAGCGAACAAATCCACGGCCAATGTTCTAAGCCCAACCAAACATTTTCATGCAAGGGACAAGGACTTTACGTATCGCCCAGGTGTTACTTGCTATGCTTGTGGAGAGGAAGAACACTATGCCAAACAGTGCCCAAAACCAAGGAACTCGGCCCCCAAGCCGAACCATGGTGGAAATAATCCAGCCCCAAGCATAACAACTTCAACCCCAATAACAATCACAAGAAGGGTCACCTGAACCATGTGACCAAGGAGGAAGCATAGAATGCCCCAGATATCGTACTCGGTACGTTCCCTGTCAACACAATACCTGCCACGGTTTTGTTTGATTCTGGAGCTTCTCACTCGTTCATTTCAAAGAGTTTCGTTTTGCAACATGATTTTTCGATACTTCCTTTGGAAAACTCCATGATCATAAAGTCCCCCGAGAATAAGCAAATCACTCAAAGTTACTGCCAAGGTGTGATTATTGAGTTTGAAGGACTAAAGTTTCAGGCGAATCTCATCGTGTTGGAAAATAAAGGACTGGATGTTATCCTAGGAATGGACTGGTTAACCACCAACAAGGGATTTATCGACTGCTTCAATCGGACTGTAATTCTCACTCGTCATCACGGCAAGACAATAAAAGTGGCAGCTCAAGAAAGACCAAGGTAATGACAACCAAAGTTGAACAAGGTGGACATTTCAGAGTTAAGAAAAGTTCCAGTAGTGTGTGAGTTCCCTGACGTATTCCCCGAAGAACTACCAGGCATGCCACCAGACCGGGAAATAGAGTTCAGCATTGAACTAGCACCTGGAACCACCCCCATTTACAAGAAACCCTATAGAATGGCACCCTCCGAGTTGGTAGAATTAAAGAAGCAAATAAAAGAATTACTGGACAAAGGATTTATACGAGCCAGCTCCTCACCTTGGGGTTCACCAGTATTATTTGCCAAGAAAAAGGATGGGACACTGAGATTATGTATAGACTATCGAGCACTCAACATGGTCACCATCAAAAACAAATATCCGATGCCATGAATAAATGATTTATTTGACCAGCTCGCGCAAGCCAAGGTTTTGTCAAAAATTGATTTAAGATCGGGTATCATCAACTAAAGGTACGAACAGAAGATATCCCCAAGACAACATTCACCTCCAGATATGGATTGTATGAATTTACAATAATTCCGTTTGGACTGACAAACGCCCCCGCATATTTTGTCCACCTCATGAACAAAGTGTTTATGAAATTTATGGACAAATTTGTTGTGGTGTTCATTGATGATATTCTGGTATACTCTAAGACCCCAGAAGAACATGCTGAACATCTCAGAATTGTACTGGGAGAATTAAGGAAACACCAATTATACGCCAAATTCAGCAAATGTGAATTTTGGTTAAGACGGGTTGGTTTTCTAGGCCATGTATTGACCCAAGAAGGTGTTGCCGTAGACCCAGAAAAGGTCAGGGCCGTACTTGGCTGGAAACCACCAGCCAACGTAACAGATGTACGAAGTTTCCTAGGAATGGCTGGATATTACTGAAGGTTTATTGAGGGATTCTCCACCATAGCAAAACCAATGACACAATTACTCAAGAAGGATAAGAAATTTGTATGGACCGAAGCATGCGAGAAAAGCTTCCAAGAACTCAAAAGGAAATTAACAACAGCACCGGTATTGGTTGTGCCAGACATACACAAAAGTTTTGAAGTGTAGTGTGACGCATCCCGGAAGGGCCTCGGGTGCGTATTGATGCAAGACGGCAAAGTTGTCGCATATGCTTCCAGGCAACTACGAAAGCATGAAGAAAATTATCCTACTCATGACTTGGAGTTGGCAGCAGTCATCCATGCACTCAAGGAGTGGAGGCACTTTTTGCTTGGGAATCGTTGTGAAATATATACGGATCATAAAAGCCTCAAATATATTTTCACACAACCAGAACTCAATTTACGGCAACGACGCTGGTTGGAATTAGTCAAAGATTATGATGTTGGCATTCACTACCATCCAGGAAAAGCGAATGTAGTGGCAGACGCTCTTAGTCGGAACCCCAGCTCGGGCAACGACAGTCTACAGAACTTGAGGCCTGAATTTCAGCAGGAGTTCGCCAAACTCAACTTGGTGATGGTCACTGAGGGCAACGCATCAAATCTGGAGATACAGCCCACCCTAATGGAACAGATTAAGAAGGCTCAGCATGGACATCCCAGCATCGAAGGTATAAAGAGAAAAGTAAGTCTTGGCAAGGCTTCAGAATTCGTCGTAGACAATGAGGGAGTATTATGGTACGGGGACAGACTTTGCGTACCAAACATCGAGGACCTCAAACAGCAAATTCTAACCGAAGGCCACACCACCCCATATTCAATCCACCCTGGAGGAACCAAAATGTATAAGGATATTCAGGAAAATTTTTGGTGGCACGGTATGAAAAGGGATATAGCCACATTCGTTGCATGTTGTGATTCGTGTCAGCGCATTAAAGCCGAGCACCAAAAACCAGCAGGGCTGCTACAGCCAAACAGGATACCTGAGTGGAAATGGGACGAAATTGGAATGGATTTTATCGTCGGACTACCTCGGTCACAACACGGAAATGATGCCATATGGGTCATCACAGATAGATTAACCAAGGTAGCCCATTTCATTCCCGTAAAGACAACCTACACCACTCAGAAGCTTGCCAAACTTAACTCTCCTGTATAGTTTGCCTGCATGGAGTTCCAAAGACTATAATATCCGACAGAGGCACTCAATTTGTCTCTAGATTTTGGGATCATTTACAACAAGCTCTGGGAACTCAGCTAGCATTCGGTACAGCATACCACCCACAGACTGATGGACAAACTGAACGCGTGAACCAAATCCTAGAGGACATGCTGAGAGCATGTGTTCTCACCTATGGAACCAGTTGGGAGGAAAGCTTGCCATATGCCGAGTTCGCATACAACAACAGTTACCAAGCCAGTCTACAAATGGCACCTTTTGAAGCATTGTACAGACGGAGATGTCGTACCCCATTAAATTGGTCAGAAACAGGTGACAGTCGTATCTTCGGCCTAGGCATGCTCAAGGAAGCTGAGGAGAAAGTTAGACAAATCAGGGACCGACTCAAGACAGCTCAAAGCCGACAAAAGAGCTATTACGATCGAAAACATCGTAAAGTCAGCTTTGAACCCGGTGAATATGTGTACCTACGAGTGTCCCCTTTGAGGGGCCTGCAACGGTTCAAAGTTAAAGGAAAGCTAGCCCCAAGATTTATTGGACCCTTCTGTGTGGTTGCACGAAGAGGCACAGTAGCCTACCAGCTAGACCTACCCAGAGAGCTGTCAGACGTCCACGACGTGTTCCACGTCTCATAGTTGAGGAAATGTGTGAGCAACCCAGAAAAGCATGTATCTCATGAGAGCATTGACATGCAACCAGACCTCACCTACAGAGAGCGGCCAATAAAAATATTGGAGGAGTCCGAGAGGAGGACCCGTCAGAAAACAATTAAGTTTTTCAAGGTTCAGTGGAGCGATCACACCGAGGATGAAGCAACATGGGAAAGAGAGGATTTTCTTCAGGCAGAGTACCCACACCAATTTGAGGATCAGCCGAAATCTCAGGGACGAGATTTTTCCTAAGGGGGTAGGTGTTGTGACACCCCAAAAGTTTTATTTGGTTTTATGGATTTCTTCTTTCATGGGAAGGAGGTTATTTAAATTTTTGGGTTTATTCTTCCCCTTTAAAAATTATCTCTTGCCATGACCTAAGTTGAAATCTCCCTCCCAAAAGCCATCTTCCCACATTGAGTCAATTCAAGCTCCAAATCCAGCAAGTTTAACTCCCCCTTGAATTTATTTCCATTTATTTTAAATCAAAAATCTTTTCTATCTTCTATTTTGGCCCTTAGAGATTTACAAAGGAACCACTAGAATTCCTTTGAGTTTTGATTCCAAACAAATTTCCCTGGCTAGTCCTTAGAACCCTCAACCAAGATCCATGAAGATCCACTAGTCCACAGTTCAAAATTTGCTTGCTGCAAGTTTGGACCAGATTTGTCATTTTTGGCGAAATTCAATATTTCCCTCCTCCAAAAATTCTGAGAAAAATCATGGGGCCTCCAGATGCATCAAGAGACCTCTCCACCAAAGATCAACTCCAGAAGATTTTTCCAAGTGCTTGAAACATATCGTCGAACACCTGGCATGCACTGTTCCTGTCAAGTTCAGAGTTTCAGTGATCAGTTTCAATCGTTAGTGTCGTTTTCTTCAGAGCCTCACGTTGATCTCGCCAGTAGCTGCAGTGGCGCCTTGCTCCCTGTTCCCCCTTCTTATCCACCGTGCCACACGGTCGCCTGGACGGTTGCGGGCATCGGCGGTGAGCTGGCAGAGGAGCATCGCCCCCGTGAGCGGCGGCAGCAGCACTCGCTGCGGCTGCCAGAGAGGCGCAGCGAGGGACGGCGCCGTCCAGCACCGCCCACACCACCAGAAGCCTACGCGTGGCCATCTTCTTCCCCGTGCATGCTGCATCACAGTCGCCGTGGCCTGAGAGGCGCAGAGCGTGCTCGCTGCCGCCGACGTGCCCGTGAGGCCGTTCCGTCGAGAGCTTGGAGTATCACCCAAGCCATACCAAATTTAGCCCTTGAACGGAACCTGTGGACCATCACGATGATGCCCAATCACCTAAACCTCCAGCCCGACCACTGCCCCGTCGTAATTGCCCGCCGGCGTTATCCTGTTCTCGGCAACCGCCTCGGGCTGGCTATAAATAGCGACCCCGAGCTCGATTTCGACCAAGCACCATCACTCCACCTCACCAGAACCACGCCCAGCCACTAGGAGGACCTCGAGGAGGCCTTCTTCCCCGACTCCGGCCGCCCCGATCCGCTTCGGGCTCCGGCACGATTCTCTCCGGTGAGGGCACCCCCGCCTCTCAAACCATGCCAGTAGCCTCCTAGTGCAACCACTTCTCTAACCCGCGCCCTAATTTGAAGGTTGCAGCTCCCGTCGAAGAGTATCAACCTCGCCCGAACCACCGTCCGCCGGAGTTGAGGCCGCCGTCGACGTGGTGCTCGCCGACGACCAAGTCCACCACCCACCGACGCGGAAGGACACCGTGAACCCGTAGGTACCCTCCGATCCCCCTGCCTCGCCGTGGATCAACGCCGGCGACCACCGCGAGCCTCGGCGCCGGCGAGCTCTGTTTCAAAGTTTGAACCTGACGGGTGGGACCCCCTCGTCAGCCTCTCCTCTTCTTATTCGAACCATTTTCTGATAGCGCCTTCGGGCAAAGTACGTTTTCCTTCTGGGCTGGCGTATTTCCAACCGAAACGTTTTCTGTTTTTATAAACTAACCCCTGGAGACTTTCTGTTTCATCACAGATTAGTCCTTGGACTAAAACCCTTATATCTTTTAAACAAAAGATTGCTTTTTAGTTGATTCTTTTTCTGTTAGTTTTATTTTTTTGTCTAGTTTTTTATAGTATTTATTTGAAAAATATTTAGAACAACTTTTATGCACACTTGGTATTTACGTTAGTACGCGTTCTCTCTATACTGTAGATACCGGAGGAGGTGACGGAGCCGTGAACTTCACCGAGCTAGACTCCGACTACTCCGAACCAGGAAAGCATGTTTGAACCTTTGATATGATGAGTGTTTTGCATGTTTGCTTGAATAGTTAGTGCATGGCATGTTTATATGGGCATCAGTGAGTGTTATATTGCATGCAAGGCAACTACCAGTATGCTTTGAAACATGATGTGATCTTTTGATGGGAGATAACCTGTTCATGTGGTGACATGAAAGGTGGTAAGATGGTATTATTGAAGCATGCCAGTCTTATGTCAACCGTTAAACTCCGGCGTCAACGTGGACCGAGCCACGTTACCGTCCGTCCCCTTTTCGTGCTGCCACATGTTTTCTGCAAAGAATACGGTTTAGTAAGTTGCAAACCTCTTTCCTTGTACACACCAAATAGAGGGGCCGTGATGAGGGTTCCATGGCCCTGGATTAAAGCCAGTCATCCGGTCAGGGGGCATGGGTGTTTCCAGTTGGGACCGAGAGGGGGGCACCCCTTAGAGCGCGCGATATAAATTTGATCCCTTGCTACGCGAGGTTGTAGCCTCCCTTTCTTAAAGTTTTTCTTGAACATTACCTAGGGTGATTCCTGGCAGCGGAATGTGGAATGGGTGTGTACTGGTTAGATGTGTTTCTCCTAAAATACCGTAAACGGAACTAGTCCTTTGTGACTACTGAAATCCGTTGGTTGTGGATAAAAAGTACAAGCTCTGCCCATCCGAGTAACCCTATCCGTGGTCAAGGATCTTGGTCAACATATCCATATCAGTATCAATATCAGTCTCAACATCCGTCTCAGCGTCAGTCTCTGTGTCAGTCTCAGTGAAAATCCCCGGTGAACAAACATGAGTGGTAAACCAGGTTAAATGTTATTCCTGTGGATGGACTAACCATTTTATTATTACGTACCTGAGTATTTCCTTGAGATGATTTATATTCATGAGCTACATGAATTTCGAATAATGAAATATAAGCCCTTTATGTGATGTCGTTCAGACATCCGACTGTGGCACTCTCGTTATTTACTTTCGATATAAGCCCTTTATGTGATGTCGCTCAGACGTCCGACTGTGGCACTCTTGTTTACTTTTGATATAAGCCCTTTATGTGATGTCGCTCAGACGTCCGACTGTGGCACTCTTGTTATTTACTTTTGATATAAGCCCTGTACGTGATGTCGCTCAGACGTCCGACTGTGGCACTCTTGTTATTTACTTTGGATATAAGCCCTTTATGTGGTGTCGCCCTGACGCCCGACTGCGGCATTGTTAATTTATTTTTACCTTTCGAGGCGTCGCTTCAGACACCCGATCGGTCTTCAGTTATTTCATTGGGATTTCGGGAGGACTACCGCCTGACTTCCTTTTTATTTATCATGCAGTGCAAATTTTATTAGCTGAGTGCGCATTAATAATCTGCTCATGTGCATCATGTTTGCATTTGTTATATCTTATGTCCAGACTGTCTTGCGAGTACTTTCATAGTACTCACCTAGCTTGTTGATTTGGCCAGATGTTGACCAAGGCGATCTTATGGATGAAGAGTTCGATAGCGAGTCCGACGCCTAGAGGAGTCCCAGTCAGTCCCGTGCGATCCTGGAATTGGTCACTTGTATTATATACGCTTCCGCTACCCAGAATAAAATTCATCAAGCCCCACTCCGGCGCTCGATGAGCTGTGAGATTTAGAATTCAAGTCACCCACTTCACTGTGACATATCCACCACCACTTTTATTACGAGTCAGTAGTTATGCCTCCATACCCCTCGTGTCATATCCGCCTTTATGTATAATATCGGCGTGCTTGTAATAAATTGTTGACCAGCCTCAGCTCAACCCTGTATAATATTTAGTACTTCTGGATTTCTGTATGAAGGATTTGTCTACCAGTAAGAAGGATTCTTCTATACTGGTCCGATAAAAGGGACGGTTTCTCAATAAACGTTTTATTGGAAAACCGGTCCTGACAGTTTTTATCTTCCTCAGTGGGTGTGCAGTACCCTGCATAAATGTCCTCAGGGATTTCAAAGGCAGTATTGACCTCAGGCCTCTTTCCTCCTTTCTGTGGCCTCTTTTCACTAGCCATTTTCTTCAGTTGAGGAATTTGAACAATTGAACTTTCTGAAGAACTATGCAACTTTTCTTCAAGGAACGCTGCAAATGAGTTAAGTTGATGAGAACCTAGTGATTCAACAGCGGACATGAGTACCTGTGAACAGAGTATAGTTGCGAGGAATTTGGAGAGGTCATCTGCGTTCTCAGAAGGTTTTTCAAAAAGAACAAGTTTGAGGAATTTGACCAGATGAGTCTCGAAGAATTTCACTAAGAGTTCTTTGTCTTAGGTTCCAGAGTTGTATAGATCGAAGATCCACACAATTGAGGAATCTTGAAGAAAAATGATGCTCAGAGAAATGAATCAAGAACAGATGACATGTGAGGTGTTTTAGCGTGTGAGGATTTGAAGAAAAACAGCTTTGAAGATTTTCTAGTAAATATTTGAATCAAAATGGGTAGTAAAAGTAACTTCTAATTACCCTGAACGAAGAACATGACGAACTGAGGTGTGGATAAGTGAAGCTCGTCTGTGCAGATCTTCCACGCCCTAACTTGGCTGAGGAAGATGGCTACGGCGGCGGCGGAGTGAAGATTTCCGCGGCCGGCGTGAGTACGGCCGCGACGAGGTCGAGGTAGTGAAGCTCTTCCTCACCGGCAACGATGATGTAGCGGCGGCGCTAGGGTTTGAGAAGCTCGAGCGGGAGAGAGGTCGAGCGGAGTAAAAGAATGGGAGGGGGTATTTATAGCCACAGTGAAAAATGGTTCGCCCGAAGAAATTGGACGAACGTGCCACTAACCCTTCTCATCCGCATGACATGTGTCACCCATGTACCGAGAAGTGGAGATCGTGTTAGATCGTGGGTGAATAGATAAGTATATCGTGGGAAGCGGAATGGTTTGAGCGGCAAAGCCGAAAATTTTGGATAAGATAAGTTAAAAGTTCCGTTCGCAAATTCTTCAGCTGTCAAGGACACAGTGAAGATTTTGAACGATTTTCAAATAGAATGCACATGAAGAATTTGTGAATAGATTGGGTTGAGTATAGCATAGAGGGGGAAGGGTCCAATGACATTCACTTAGTAGAAAAACCAACTTGAAGAATTAGCCATAAGTGAATGCTGTATAGGACATAAACTCATATATATATATATATATATATATATATATATATATATAGCCAATGAAGAAAAACGACGGAAACAGTGAAGATTTTGCAAAGTTGAAGAATATGAACAACTGAGGAATTTCAAAACTAAGGAAAAACTCAAATTGAAGATTTTCAACTTTTGTGGTGGCGTGACCCACCGTATAAGAATGATGATTTCAGACACCGCGTACAATTGTCGTAGGGTTCTGAGAATCAAGTTCTTCATTAATTTCTTCACACTTAGAGTGTTATTCTTCATTGATTGAAGAAAAACGTTTCTTCATGTGTTGCACATCCAAGTCATCAATTTTGCATAAGTGTTAGGATGAGTGTCCTTTTCAAAGAACATTCGAAGATTCTAAGATATTTACCTCACACCGCAACTTGCTAAATCTCTTCTCATCCAAGGGCTTTGTGAAGATATCGGCTAGTTTTTCTTCAGTCTTCACATGCTCAATAGAAATGTCGCCCTTGAACACATGATCGCGAAGAAAATGATGACGAATCTGAATGTGCTTTGTCTTCGAGTGCTGAACTGAGTTGTGAGCAATCTTGATGGCACTCTCATTGTCATAGAAGAGAGGCACATTCTTCACGTTGACGCCGTAGTCCTTGAGAGTTTTCTTCATCCATAGCAATTGAGCACAGCAAGAACCAGCAGCAATGTACTCAGCTTCAGCAGTAGACAGTGATACACAGTTCTGTTTCTTCGAGGACCAACAGACCAAAGATCGTCCGAGGAAATGACATGTACCAGATGTTGACTTGCGATCCACACGATCACCAGCATAGTCAGAGTCAGAATATCCAACGAGATCAAAAGCCGAGCCCTCGGGGTACCATAATCCTAGTGTTGGTGTGTGAGCTAGATATCGAAGAATATGTTTCAGAGCCTTATGGTGTGATTCCTTCGGTGTAGCTTGAAATCGGGCACACATGCAAACACTAAGCATAATATCTGGCCTAGATGCACATAAGTACAATAAAGAACCAATCATGGAGCGGTATACCTTTTGATCGAAGTTAATACCATTTTCATCAGTGCACAGATGGCCATTTGTGGGCATCGGAATTTTGACGCCTTTGCAATCTTGCATGCCGAATTTCCTCAGTACATCCTTGAGGTATTTCTCCTGAGATATGAATATGCCATTGCGCTATTGACGAATTTGAAGACCTAAGAAGAATTTCAACTCTCCCATCATAGACATTTGCTATTCTTCACTCATAATATAGGCAAATTCATCACTATAACGTTGGTCAGTACAGCCAAAGATGATATCATCAACATATATTTGGCATACAAAGAATTCATCATCATAGGATTTAGTGAAAAGAGTAGGGTCGAGTGAACCGGGTTTGAAGCCTTTCTTCATGAGGAATTCCTTCAAAGTATCATACCACGCCCGAGGGGCCTGCTTGAGGCCATAGAGGGCCTTATTTAGTCTGAAGACTTTGTCAGGATGCTTAGGATCTTCAAAACCTGGGGGTTGAGCACCATATACTTCTTCCTCAAGCTTACCATTGAGGAATGCACTTTTCTCATCCATTTGATATAAAGTGATATCATGATGGTTAGCATAAGCAAGTAATATGTGAATAACTTTAAGTCTAGCAACAGGTGCAAAAGTTTCATCGAAATCAATTCCTTCAACCTGTGTGTAGCCTTGAGCTACTAGTCGTGCCTTATTCCTCACCACAAGGCCATTTTTATCTTGCTTGTTGCGGTAGATCCACTTTGTGCCAATGATATTGTGTTTGCGAGGATCTGGACGATCGACCAGTTCCCAAACGTTGTTGAGCTCAAACTGATGTAATTCTTCTTGCATGGCCTGAATCCACTCAGGCTCCAGAAATGCTTCATCTACCTTAGTGGGCTCTGAGATAGAGACAAAAGCATAGTGCCCACAAAAGTTAGATAAATGTGAAGCTTTTGAGCGTGTGAGAGGACCTGGTGCTTCAATGTCATCAATGATCTTCTCAACTTGCACTTCTTTTGCAACGCGAGGATGAGTAGGTTGTCGTCGAGGAATTTGATCAGCATTTTCTTCAGCACCATTTTCTTCAGCAATTTCTTCAGGTGCATTAGCTCGACGTTCTTCACGTTCTGGAATGAATTCTTCAGCAGATTCTTCGGTAGGAATGACATCCTCAGTAGCCTTGAACTTGATAGTTTCCTCAGGTGCTGGTTCATCTATCACAGAGGGTAGGTGCTCTCTTTGCAAGCCATTAGTTTCATCGAACCGCACATCTACAGTTTCAACAACCTTGTGAAGAACGGTGTTGAAGACTCTGTAGGTGTGCGAGTCCTTTCCGTAACCAAGCATAAAACCTTCATGTGCTTTCGGTGCAAATTTAGCATTGTGATGAGGATCTCTAATCCAACATTTAGCACCGAAGACTTTGAAATAACTCACGTTGGGTTTCTTGTCAGTGAGGAGTTCATAGGCAGTCTTCTTGAAGAATTTGTGAAGATATACCCTGTTGATGATGTGGCACGCAGTGTAAATTGCCTCAATCCAGCAGTGATGAGGCGTCTTGTACTCATCAAGCATAGTGCGAGCCATCTCAACAAGAGTTCTGTTCTTGCGCTCCACGACACCATTTTGCTGAGGAGTGTAAGGAGCAGATAACTCATGAGTAATACCAAGTTCATCAAGATAGTCATCAAGACCAGAATTCTTGAACTCAGTTCCATTGTCACTTCTGATGTGCTT
Source organism: Triticum aestivum (assembly GCF_018294505.1). Lineage (NCBI taxonomy): Eukaryota > Viridiplantae > Streptophyta > Magnoliopsida > Poales > Poaceae > Triticum > Triticum aestivum. The sequence continues at coordinate 122,705,154 of NC_057805.1, forward strand.
GATCTTCACACCAAAGTTGGTTGAAGCCCTCGAGGAAAATCGTTTGAAGACTTCCTGCACTTCATGTTTGTAAGTAACAATGTGTACCCATGTGTAACGAGAGTAATCATCAACAATAACAAGCCCATAGAGAGATACGTCATTTGTGACAGCTGAGTAATGGTTTGGACCAAAGAGGTCCATGTGAAGCAATTCAAATGCTCGAGTAGTGGTCATGATAGTCTTCGCTGGATGCTTAGCCTTGGTCATCTTTCCAGCTTCACAAGCGCCACACAAGTGATCCTTGAGGAATTTGACATTCTCAATGCCAATGACATGCTTCTTCTTTGCAAGCGTGTGCAAATTCCTCATGCCTGCATGACCAAGTCGTCGATGCCATAGCCTTCCTTCTGAAGCTTTTGCAACTAGGCACACAGCTGGTTGCGGTCCTGTAGAGAAATCAACAATATACAAGTCTCCTCTCCTAAAGCCTAGACCCAATACCTGACTTTTGCCTTTGTCAGCGAAGATGATATGCTTCAGATGCGATGGTGATAAGGCAGCATCAATCAATTGATTCTTGTCACCAGTCATGTGATTTGTACATCCACTATCGAGGACCCACTCAGTGGCTTTGGGTTGATCATCCTTCAGATGAATTAGTGCAGCTTACGAACTTCATATACTTCATCAGTGAAGAATATGACATCAATTCATCAGATCAATTTCATCAAGCAATAAAACAGATAAAGCAGTATGAGGACGTGAGAAATGAAAGTTCATTTCTTCATGATTAGCCTACGTCCTTTCAGGCACTCTTCACGTCTCCAGCAAATTATTCAGACATTCAAGCACGTCTGGAGACCTGACCCTGCAGAAGAGATTAGTTCTTTTTCTTCACCACCCACATCTGAAGTGGTGGCAAAGAGTTCATCACTCTGCGAGCTCCATATGAGAAAGGTGGCATAGAAGCCAATCCATTTTGTTTCACATAAGAGAAGTTAGGGTAAGCATATGAATAAGCAGAGAAATTCTTCGAGGACTTATGAACATAATGGTTAGAAGAATGATGCTCATATTCATAGCCCTTGGCTCTTCCCTGCGAAACAGAGTTGTTAGCACGATGATGTTCATATGAGGATTTTGATCCTCTTGAGGAATTTGATCCATGTGAGGAATTTGGTCCGTATGAGGACTTGGATCCATATGAAGAATTTGGTCCATATGAAGAATTTGATCTGGGGTTCCTATTCTTCACAGGTGGTGTCATGAGGACATTCACCTGAAGACTTTCAAGGCATCTTTTGGGAACCCAGATTTTTTTCATAGGAGAACCGTCCCTGCAGTTAGTGCCAACATATCTAGCAAATACTTCACCATTCTGAGTTTTAAACAGTTTGTAGTTGGAGTCAAATGACTCATCAGAAGAATGAGAAGATTCACATGTAAAGCCAGATAAATTAGATGGATCAACTGGAGGTCCCTTTGCAGCAACCCATGTGGTTTTGGGGTACTGCTCAGGCTTCCAATATGTACCATCAGCATTGAGTTTCCTCTCAAAGGCAATACCCTCTTTCCTAGGGTTCCTGTTGAGGATCTGCTTTTTAAGCACATCACAAAGAGTCTGATGCCCTTTGAGGCTTTTGTACATGCCTATCATGTACAATTCCTTCAGCCCTGCATCGTCAGTGATACTAGCAATGTCCTCAGATGAGGAATTAATGATAGCAAAGACAGTTGAGGAATTTGTAGCATTAGAAGCATTTGAACATTCAGGTGAAGAATTAGCATATTCACGTTCAATGCATTTCAAACATGGAGGAACAAATTCTTCCTGAGCAGCGCTGATTTGTTGAGCAAGTAATGAATCGTGCTCCTTCTGAAGATCTTCATAACTCAGTCTTAGCTTTTCAAGATCTTGCTTTCTTTGAAGAAATTCATAAGAAAGCTTCTCATGATCAGACAAGAGAGTGTTATGATGACCTTGAAGGTTGTCAAACCTAGTCTGAATTCTCTGAAGATTTTCAGTCAAGGTTTTAGTGCGATCCATTTCTTCACCCAACATATCATCACTTTTGTCTAGCATGTTTTGAACCTTTTCAAGAGCCCTTTGTTGTTTCACAGCAATCTTAGCAAGTTTAGAATAGCTGGGCTTAAGGTTTTCATCAAATTTATTTTCACTTGATTCAGATGAGGCATATTTGAGTACCTTGGCAACCTTTGCCATGAAGCAATAGGTGGGAGCGTAGTCATCATTGCCTTCATCAGCCTTGTTGGTGAGGTCATTTTCTTCAGGGTTGAAGATATACTTGCTGACGAATGCAGTAGCGAGGGCTAGGCTCGCCACACCGGATTCGGAATCCTCACATGCCTCCTCTTCCTCATTTTCTTCAGATTCAGCTTCAGAGTCCATTTCCTTGCCAATGAATGCCCGAGCCTTCTTGGAGCTGCTCTTCTTGTGAGATGAAGACTTTGAGGATTTTGATGATGAAGATTTTGAGGATTTCTTCTTTTTCTTAGCATCATCAGAACTATAATCCTTGTATTTCTTCTTCTTTGAATTCTTTTCCCACTGAGGACAATCTTGAATGTAGTGTCCTGGTTTCTTGCATTTGTGACAAAGCCTCTTCTTGTAGTCACTGGATGAGGAATCATTGCTCCTTGAGGGTCTTCCAAAGCGACCATGTCTTGAGAACTTCTGGAATTTCTTCACGAGCAGTGCTAGATCATTGCTCAGTTCTTCAGGATCACCGAGGCTGCCGTCAGAGTCTTCATCTTCAGACTCAGAAACTGCCTTGGCCTTCAGTGCACGTGATCTGCCATAACTTGAACCATAGAGATCTCTATTTTCAGCAAGCTAGAACTCATGAGTGTTCAGCCTTTCGAGGATATCAGCGGGGTCAAGTGACTTGTAAACAGCACGCTCTTGTATCATCAATGCCAGAGTATCAAATGAGGAGTCAAGCGATCTCAGCAGTTTCTTCACCACCTCGTGGTCGGTGATGTCATTGGCACCAAGTGCTTGAAGCTCATTTGAGATGTCAGTGAGGCGATCGAAGGGTTGTTGAACATTTTTATTTTCGAGTCTTTTGAAGCGGTTGAAGAGCTTGCGAAGAACATCAACTCGAGAGTCACGTTGTGTTGAGACTCCTTCATTTACTTTGGACAGCCTATCCCAGATAAGCTTAGCAGTTTCCAAAGCACTCACTCTTCCATACTATCCTTTGCTCAGATGGCCACATATGATATTCTTCACTTGAGAATCAAGTTGCTTGAATCTCTTCACATCGGCAGCGTTCAGTGAGGGTGAGACAGAGGGAACACCTTTTTCCACAACATACTAGAGATCGTTATCAATTGCCTCAAGATGCATTCGCATCTTATTCTTCCAGTAGGGGTAGTCCGTCCCATCGAAGGTAGGACACCCAACAGAGACCTTGATCATACCTGCGGTCGACATAACTAAAACTCCAGGTAGTTAAACCAAAATCACACAGAACAAGGGAGTACCTTGCTCTGATACCAATTGAAAGTGCGTTATATCGACTAGAGGGGGGGTGAATAGGTGATTTTTATAAATTCTTCACTGAGGAATTTGTCGGTGAGGAAATTGCTTATCGAAGAACTACATGTAGCGGAATAAGTAATCAAAAGTATGCATAGCAGAACACAAGCATAGTCATCATGATGAAATGAAAACAAGCACAGAGTACAGAAAGCGTAAACACAGGATAACATAGGATGAAGACAAACAGACTGAAGAAATTGAACTGAGGAAATTGAGAAAGTCTTCGGTCAAAGTCTTCAAACACAGATATGAACAAGCATACAACACAGTAATGAGGAAATGAAAGAGTTGAGGAAATAGAACCGGTTGGCTTGGTAAAGACAATGATTTGGTAGACCAGTTCCAACTGCTGTCTCAGTTGTACGTCTGGTTGGAGCGGCTAGGTATTTAAACCTGAGGACACCCAGTCCCGGACACACGGTCCTCACCATATTCTCCTTGAGCTAAGGTCACACAGACCTTGCCCAATCACTCGTGGTAGGTCTTCAGGTGACTTCCAAACCTTCACAAACTCGGTCACTCGGCGATCCACAATTTCCTCTTGGATGCTCTAGACCATGACGCCTAACCGTCCGGAAGAAGCACAGTCTTCAAAGGTAACAAGCGTCGGATCCACGCAGGATCAATCTCTTCAGTGATGCTCAATCACTTTGGGTTTGTAGGTGTTTGGGTTTGGGGTTTCCCTCACTTGATGATTTTCACTCAAATTCCTCGGAGGATGGGATGCTCTCAAATGACAAGTGTCAGTTTCTCTCGGAGTAGCCAACCAGCTAGTGGTTGTAGGGGGCGGCTATTTATAGCCTAGGGAGCAGCCCGACATGATAAGACATAAATGCCCTTCAGTGATATGACCGTTAGGTGGGTAGATATTTTGGGACAGCTGGCGCATAGCACAGCAACGGTCGGAAATTTGAGTATCAAATTCCTCAGGGCTATCATGTTCCTCACCGTGTAGGCAATCCGCACTGGCGAATTCCTAACTCCCCAGTCAGAACAAATTCCTCAGAGACCAAAAGAACTTCGTCTATGTCACTGAAGAATATGACTGAGCTGTATGAGATTTCCAATGGCTTCACTTGAAGGCATTGGTAGGTGTAGGATTTTTGAGTTGAGCATCACATGGAAATTTTTCCTTAGTATTTCCTCGACCCCTTTAACAGTACGGTGTTTCCTATGACTCAAGAAGGAGAAAATGAAAACTACGAAAACAAAAGTCTTCACTCTTCATATTCCACAAATGAATACCAAGTCTTCAAGGTCACACCAATTTCTTCACTTTCAAAGTATTCAGAAAGTCTTCAGACATCCAAAGTCTTCAGTTGAAGAACTTCATTTTTAGGGGTCGACTTTCTCTGTAAATATCAAGCTCCTCATAGACTTATAGATCTGTGTACACTCACAAACGCATTAGTCCCTTAACCTATAAGTCTTCAATACACCAAAATCACTAAGGGGCACTAGATGCACTTACACAACCCAATTTTATTTTTGTTCCTTGCTTTTTGCTCCTGTTTAGCATTAAATAATCTATCTAGCCTCTGGTTATATGTGGTTATATGTTTTAATTAGTGTTTCTGCCAAGTAGAACCTTTGGGAAGACTTGGGTGAAGTCTTTATGATCATGCTGTAAAAAACAGAAACTTTAGTGCTCATGAGATGTGTTGCCATTTGTTTTACTAGAGAGTTCTTTTAGGTTGATTATTTTGCAGATGATTAATAGACAAATTCCTCAGGTCCACCAATTTATTTCAGAATTTTTGGAGTTCCAGAAGTATACGTTTGATACAAATTACTACAGACTGTTCTGTTTTTTACATATTCTGTTTTCTATGTGTTGTTTGCTTATTTTGATGAATCTATGAGTAGTGTCGGAGGGTATGAACCATAGAGAAGTTGGAATACAGTAGATATTACACCAATATTAATTTATAATGAGTTCACAACAGTAACTAAGTGGTGATTTATTTTCTTATACTAATGGAGCTTACGAGTTTTCTGTTAAGTTTTGTGTTGTGAAGTTTTCAAGTTTTGGGTAAACATTCGATGGACTATGGAATAAGGAGTGGTGAGAGCCTAATCTTGGGGATTCCTAAGGCACCCCAAGGTAATATTCAAGTACAACCAAGATCCTAAGCTTTGGGATGCCCCGGATGGCATCCCCTCTTTCGTCTTCGTTCATCGGTAACTTTACTTGGAGCTATATTTTTATTCACCACATGATATGTGTTTTGCTTGGAGAGTCATTTTGTTTTATTTTGTTTTGCTTGCTTTTTGAATAATATACCAAGATCTGAACTTCTTAAATGTTAGAGAACCTTCACATAGTTACATAATTATTCAACTACTCATTGATCTTCACTTATATCTTTCGGAGTAGTTTGTTATTTGCTCTAGTACTTCACTTATATCTTTTTAGAGCACGACGGTAGTTTTATTTTGAAGAAATAGATGAACTCTCATGCTTCACTTATATCATTTTGAGGGTCCTTAGAACAGCATGATAATTTGCTTTGGTTATGAATTTAGTCCTAATATGATGGGCATCCAAGAGGGATATAATAAAAACTTTCATATAAAGTGCATTGAATACTATGAGAAGTTTGATTCCTTATGATTGTTTTGAGATATGAAGATGGTGATATTAGAGTCATGCTAGTTGAGTAGTTGTGAATTTGAGAGATACTTGTGTTAAAGTTTGTGATTCCCGTAGCATGCACGTATGGTGAACCGTTATGTGATGAAGTCGGAGCATGATTTATTTATTGATTGTCTTCCTTATGAGTGGCGGTCGGGGACGAGCGATGGTCTTTTCCTACCAATCTATCCCCCTAGGAGCATGCGCGTAGTACTTCGTTTAGATAACTAATAGATTTTTGGAATTAGTATGTGAGTTCTTTATGACTAATGTTGAGCCCATGGATTATACGCACTCTCACCCTTCCACCATTGCTAGCCACTCTAATACCGCTCACCTTTCGCCGGTATCATACACCCACCATATACCTTCCTCAAAACAGCCACCATACCTGCCTATTATGGCATTTCCATAGCCATTCTGAGATATATTGCCATGCAACTTTCCACCGTTCCGTTTATTATGACACGCTCCATCATTGTCATATTGCTTTGCATGATCATGTAGTTGACATCGTATTTGTGGCAAAGCCACCGTTCATAATTCTTTCATACATGTCACTCTTGATTCATTGCACATCCCGGTACACCGCCGGAGGCATTCATATAGAGTCATATTTTGTTCTAAGTATCGAGTTGTAATTCTTGAGTTGTAAGTAAATTAAAGTGTGATGATCATCATTATTAGAGCATTGTCCCAAGTGAGGAAAGGATGATGGAGACTATGATTCCCCCACAAGTCGGGATGAGGCTCCGGACAAAAATAAAAAAAGAGGCTATAAAAAAGGAGAAAAAGGCCCAAACAAAAAAAAATAAAAATGTGAGAAAAAGTGAGAAGGGACAATGCTACTATCCTTTTACCACACTTGTGCTTCAAAGTAGCACCATGATCTTCATGATAGAGAGTCTCCTATGTTGTCACTTTCATATACTAGTGGGAATCTGTCATTATAGAACTTGGCTTGTATATTCCAATGATGGGCTTCCTCAAAATGCCCTAGGTCTTCGTGAGCAAGCGAGTTGGATGCACACCCACTTAGTTTCTTTTTGAGCTTTCATACACTTATAGATCTAGTGCATCCGTTGCATGGCAATCCCTACTCACTCACATTGATATCTATTGATGGGCATCTCCATAGCCCGTTGATACGCTTAGTTGATGTGAGACTATCTTCTCCTTTTTGTCTTCTCCACAACCACCATTCTATTCCACCTATAGTGTGATTTCCATGGCTCACGCTGATGTATTGCGTGAAGATTGAAAAAGTTTGAGAACATCAAAAGTATGAAACAATTGCTTGGGTTGTCATCGGGGTTGTGCATGATTTAAATATTTTGTGTGATGAAGATAGAGCATACCCAGACTATATGATTTTGTAGGGATAACTTTCTTTGGCCATGTTATTTTGAGAAGACATGATTGCTTTGTTAGTATGCTTGATGTATTATTGTTTTCATGTCAATATTAAACTTTTATTTTGAATCTTATGAATCTGAATATTCTTGCCACAATAAAGAAGATTACATTGATAAATTTGTTAGGTAGCATTCCACATCAAAAATTCTGTTTTTATCATTTACCTACTCGAGGACGAGCAGGAATTAAGCTTGGGGATGCTTGATACGTCTCCAACGTATCTATAATGTTTGATTGTTCCATGCTATTATATTATCCATCTAGGATGTTTTATATGCATTTATATGCTATTTTATATGATTTTTGGGACTAACCTATTAACCTAGAGCCCAGTGCCAGTTTCTGTTTTTTTCCTTGTTTTTGAGTATCGTAGAAAAGGAAAACCAAACGGAGTCCAATTGACCTGAAACATCACGAAACTTATTTTTGGACCAGAAGAAGGCCATGGAGTAAAAGAGTTGGGCCAGAAGAGTCCCAGGCTGCCCACAAGGGTAGGGGCGCGCCCACCCCCTGGGCGTGCCTCCCTGCCTCGTGGACAGCCCGGAGACCCCCCGACTTGTTCTTGACGCCAAAACCTCTTATATATATAGAAACCCCCAGAACATAACCTAGATCGGGAGTTCCGCCGTCGCAAGCCTCTGTAGACACCGAAAACCAAACTAGACCCATTCTGGCACCCTGCCGGAGGGGGGAACCCTCACCAGTGGCCATCTTCATCATCCCGGTGCTCTCCATGACGGGGAGGGAGTAGTTCACCCTCGGGGCTGAGGGTATGTACCAGTAGCTATGTGTTTGATCTCTCTCTCTCTCTCATGTTCTTGATTCGGCACGATCTTGATGTATCGCGAGCTTTGCTATTATAGTTGGATCTTATGATGTTTCTCCCCCTCTACTCTCTTGTAATGGATTGAGTTTTCCCTTTGAAGTTATCTCATCAGATTGAGTCTTTAAGGATTTGAGAACACTTGATGTATGTCTTGCATGTGCTTATCTATGGTGACAATGGGATATTCACGTGATCTACTTGATGTATGTTTTGGTGATCAACTTGTGGGTTCCGTGACCTCGTGAACTTATGCATAGGGGTTGGCACACGTTTTCGTCTTGACTCTCCGGTAGAAACTTTGGGGCACTCTTTGAAGTTCTATGTGTTGGTTGAATAGATGAATCTGAGATTATGTGATGCATATCGTATAATCATACCCACGGATACTTGAAGTGACATTGGAGTATCTAGGTGACATTAGGGTTTTGGTTGATTTGTATCTTAAGGTGTTATTCTAGTACGAACTCTAGGATAGATCGAATGGAAAGAATAGCTTCGTGTTATTTTACTACGGACTCTTGAATAGATCGATCAGAAAGAATAACTTTGAGGTGGTTTCGTACCCTACAATAATCTCTTTGTTTGTTCTCTGCTATTAGTGACTTTGGAGTGACTCTTTATTGCATGTTGAGGGATAGTTATATGATCCAATTATGTTATTATTGTTGAGAGAACTTGCACTAGTGAAAGTATGAACCCTAGGCCTTGTTTCCTAGCATTGCAATACCGTTTGTGCTCACTTTTATCATTAGTTACCTTGCTGTTTTTATATTTTCAGATTACAAAAACCTATATCTACCATCCATATTGCACTTGTATCACCATCTCTTCGCCGAACTAGTGCACCTATACAATTTACCATTGTATTGGGTGTGTTGGGGACACAAGAGACTCTTTGTTATTTGGTTGTAGGGTTGCTTGAGAGAGACCATCTTCATCCTATGCCTCCCACGGATTGATAAACCTTAGGTCATCCACTTGAGGGAAATTTGCTACTGTCCTACAAACCTGTGCACTTGGAGGCCCAACAATGTCTACAAGAAGAAGGTTGTGTGGTAGACATCATATGCCTCCATGTGCTCGTCCCTCGGCTCGTATACCTTGTTGGAGAAGTTGGCGCAGAGCTGCGAGTTGCGCTTGATGGTGAGGCGCTTCATCCCCAGGGCCACCGCAGCCTTAAGGCCAGCGATGAGGCCATCGTACTCCGCGATTGTTGGAGACCTTCTCGCCTTGCTGGAAGCAGAGTTGCATGGCGTAGTAGAGCTTATCTTGGGTGGGCGAGATGAGCACTGCTCCAGCCCCCGCGCACTGGCGTGCGAACGCGCCATCGAAATACATGACCCAGCCATCTGGTGCTTCACTTCCTGGCGAGAGGGATCGGTCCTCGCCTGCTTCGAACCTCGGGGGGTCAGTCCATTCCGCCACGAAGTCGGCGAGCGCGGCTCCCTTGATGACCCTGGTTGTGCTAAACTCTAGCTGGAACGCTTGCAGCTCGATGTTCCATTCGGCGACTCTTCCAACAGCGTTGGCACTCCTGAGTACCCTCTCCAGCGGGTAGGCCGAGACGACCTTGATTGGGTGACCTTGGAAGTAGTTCCACAGTTTACACAAGGCCACCAAGAGCGCGAGCATGAGCTTCTGAGGCATGGGGTACCGTGCCCTTGCATCCCGCAGTACCGTGCAGACGAAGTACACCGGGTGCTCGACGGAGCGTCGACGGAGCCTGCGCCTGCCGAAGGTTGGGGCGTCTCCTGAGGTGACGGGACCCCAAGAGCTTGGTCGCCCACTGGGGCCTCTGTTGGCCCGTGAACGCCTTGCTGGGCCTGGTCACTTGTTGGCATTGCTGCAGCCTTTGCGGTGTCCCCTGGGTCCTGTACCGCCCCGGTTGGGGGCGCGGCACGGCGCGGCAGACCCTTGGCCTGGAGCTCTTCCCGAACCGCCACTAGAGCTGCGCTAGCGGAGTAGGGAGTGGCAGCAAGGTAAAGCACCAGGGGCTCGAGAGGGCAAGGCGCCACCATCACCGGAGGGCTGGTCAGTTATCTTTTGAGGTCTTGAAATGCTTGATCGGCCTCCGGGGTCCACTCGAACTGGCCCTTCTTCCTCATCAGCTTGAAGAATGGCAGGGCCCTCTCTCCCAGCTTGGAGATGAAGTACCCCGGTGAGGTCACGCAGCCCGCAAGCTTTGGCATCTCTTTGAGAGTTTGTGGTGGACTCATGTCTTCTATCGCCTTGACCTTCTCCGGGTTAGCCTCGACCCCCCTATGGGACACAAGGAAGCTCAGCAGCTTGCCGGAGGGGACACCGAACACGCACTTCTCTGGGTTGAGCCGCAGGTCCACCTGGCGCAGGCTTGCGAAGGTCTCCACTAGGTATTGAATCAAAGTTCTCGCCTCCCGAGACTTTACCACAATGTCGTCGACGTAGGCTTCAGCGTTCCTCCCGAGCTGCTGACCCAAGGCGATGTGCATCAGCCGTTGGAAGGTCGCGCCTGCGTTGTGCAGTCCGAACGGCATGCAAGTGTAGCAGTACACCCCACACGGAGTCAGGAAGGCCGTCTTCTCCACATCCTCAACTGCCATCTTGATCTGGTGATAGCCTGAGAATGCGTCCAGGAAGCACAGTAGGTCGCACTCGGTGGTGGCGTCAACAATCTGATCGATGCGCGAAAGCGGGAACGGGTCTTGGGGACAGGCCTTGTTAAGGTTGGTGAAGTCAACACACATGCGCTCCTTCCTGCCTTTCTTTGGTACGACGACGGGGTTCGCCAGCCACTCGGGGTACCGAACCTCGCGAATGACACCTTCTGCCTCCAGCTTGCGGGTTTCCTGGACGATGAAGGACTGCTTCTCTATGGTCTGTCGTCGCGCCTTCTGCTTCATAGGGCGCACATTGGGGCACACCCTCAAGTGATGCCCGATCACCCCTCTTGGGACCCCTACTAGCTGCTTGGGTCCCCAGGCGAATACATCCTTGTTCGCGCGCCGGAACCTCACCAATGCCTACTCTTGATCCGAGTCGAGGTTGGTGCCTATGGTGAAGGTGGCTTGATAACCCACAAGTATAGGGGATCGCAATAGTTTTCGAGGGTAGAGTATTCAACCCAAATTTATTGATTCGACACAAGGGGAGCCAAAGAATCTTCTCAAGTATTAGCAGTGGAGTTGTCAATTCAACCACACCTAGAAGACTTAATATTTGTAGCAAAGTATTTAGTAGCAAAGTAGTATGGAAGTAACGATAAAGGTGGCAACGGTAACAGTAGCAGTTTTGTAGTAATTGTAATAGTGGCAACAGAAAAGTAGGTAAGCAAAGATCAATATGTGAAAAGCTCGTAGGCATTGGATCAATGATGGATAATTATGTCGGATGCGATTCTTCATGCAACAGTTATAACATAGGGTGACACATAACTAGCTCCAGTTAATCAACACAATGTAGGCCTGTATTCCGAATATAGTCATACATGCTTATGGAAAAGAACTTGCATGACATCTTTTGTCCTACCCTCCCGTGGCAGCGGGGTCCTATTGGAAACTAAGGGATATTAAGGCCTCCTTTTAATAGAGTACCGGACCATAGCATTAACACTTAGTGAATACATAAACTCCTCAAACTACGGTCATCACCGGGAGTGGTCCCGATTATTGTCACTTCGGGGTTACCCGATCATAACACATAGTAGGTGACTATTGACTTGCAAGATAAGATCAAGAACTCACATATATTCATGAAAACATATTAGGTTCAGATCTGAAATCATGGCACTCGGGCCCTAGTGACAAGCATTAAACATAGCAAAGTCATAGCAACATCAATCTCAGAACATAATGGATACTAGGGATCAAACCCTAACAAAACTAACTCGATTGCATGATAAATCTCATCCAACCCATCACCGTCCAACAAGCCTACGATGGAATTACTCATGCACGGAGGTGAGCATCATGAAATTGGTGATGGAGGACGGTTGATTATGACAACGGCGACGGATTCCCCTCTCCGGAGCCCCGAACGGACTCTAGATCAGCCCTACCGAGAGAGATTAGGGCTTGGCGGCGGCTCTGTATCGTAAAATGCGATGAATCCTTCTCTCTTATTTTTTTCTCCCCGAACGTGAATATATAGAGTTGGAGTTGAGGTCGGTGGAGCCTCAGATGGCCCACGAGACAGGGGGCGCGCCCCCACCCTCGTGGACAGGGTGTGGGCCCCCTGGTCTTGATTCTTTTGCTAGTATTTTTTATAAATTCCAAAAATATTCTCCGTGAAGTTTCAGGTCATTCTGAGAACTTTTATTTTTGCACAAAAATAACACCATGGCAATTCTGCTGAAAACAGCGTCAGTCCGGTTTAGTTACATTCACATCATGCAAGTTAGAGTCCAAAACAAGGGCAAAAGTGTTTGGAAAAGAAGATACGATGGAGACGTATCAACTCCCCCAAGCTTAAACCTTTGCTTGTCCTCAAGCAATTCAGTTGACAAACTGAAAGTGATAAAGAAAAACTTTTACAAACTCTGTTTGCTCTTGTTGTTGCAAATATGTAAAGCCAACATTCAAGTTTTCAGCAAAGATTATGAACTAACCATATTCACAATAACACTTAGGTCTCATGTTTACTCATATCAATGGCATAATCAACTAGCGAGCAATAATAATAAATCTCGAATGACAACACTTTCTCAAAACAATCATAATATGATATAACAGGATGGTATCTCGCTAGCCCTTTCTGAGACCGCAAAACATAAATGCAGAGCACCACTAAAGAACAAGGACTGACTAGACATTGTAATTCATGGTAAAAGAGATCCAGTCATAGTCATACCCAATATAAATTAATAGTAATGGATGCAAATGATAGCGGTGCTCTCCAGCTGGTGCTTTTTAATAAGAGGGTGATGACTCAACATAAAAGTAAATAGATAGGCCCTTCGCAGAGGGAAGCAGGGATTTGTAGAGGTGCTAGAGCTCTGGTTTTGAAATAGAGATCAATAATATTTTGAGTGGCATACTTTCATTGTCAACATAACAACCGAGAGACCTCGATATCTTCCGTGCTACACACATTATAGGCGGTTCCCAATGAGAATGGTAAAGTTTATACTCCCCCACCACCAACAAGCATCAATCCATGGCTTGCCCGAAACAACGGGTACCTCCAACTAACTATAGTCCTGGGGGAGTTTTGTTTGCAATTATTTTGATTTGGTTTGAGCATGGGACTGGGCATCCCGGTGACCAGCCATTTTCTCGTGAATGAGGAGCGGAGTCCAGTCCTCTTGAGAATAACCCGCCTAGCATGGAAGATACAGACAACCCTAGTTGATACCTGAGCTATTCGAGCATACAAAACAGAATTTCATTTGAAGGTTTAGGGTTTGGCACATACAAATTTACTTGGAACGGCAGGTAGATACCGCGTATAGGAAGGTATAGTGGACTCATATGGAATAACTTTGGGGTTTATGGAAGTGGATGCACAAGCAGTATTCCCACTTAGTACAAGTGAAGGCTAGAAAAAGACTGGGAAGCGACCAACTAGAGAGCGACAACAGTCATGAACATGCATTAAAATTAATCAACATTGAGTGCAAGCATGAGTAGGATATAATTCACCATGAACATAAATATCGTGGAGGCTATGTTGATTTTGTTTCAACTACATGTGTGAACATGTGCCAAGTCAAGCCACTCGAATCGTTCAAAGGAGGATACCACCCTATCATACCACATCACAACCATTTTAATAGCATGTTGGCACGCAAGGTAAACCATTATAAACTCCTAGAAAATTAAGCATGGCATGAGCAACTATAATCTCTAATTGTCATTGCAAACATGTTTCATTCATAATAGGCTGAATCAGGAACGATGAACTAATCATATTTACAAAAACAAGATAGGTCGAGTTCATACCAGCTTTTCTCATCTCAATCAGTCCATCATATATTATCATTATTGCCTTTCACTTGCACGACCGAACGGTGTGGATAATAATAATAGTGCATGTGCATTGGACTAAGCTGGAATCTGCAAGCACTTAATACAAGGGAGAAGACAAGGTAATATGGGATCTTGGTTAAATCAACAATAATGCATATAAGAGCCACTCAACATTTTCATCATGGTATTCTCCTCACGACCCCCAAAGAAAAGAAATAAAATAAAACTATTTACACGGGAAAGCTCCCAACAAGCAAAAGAAGAACGAGAAACATTTTGGGTTTTCTTTTAATTACTACTACTACATGCATGGAAAGTAAACTAGCTAAAAGATACAACTATTTTTTTGGTTTTTCTTAAGGTTATTCAAGCACACAAGAAGAAAGCAAGAAAAAAAAAGGAAAATAAACTAGCATTGATAGTACAATGAGAAAGTATGAGCATCGACAACTGGCATGAGTGTGTGAACATGAATGTAATGTTGGTGAGAAATACGTACTCCCCCAAGCTTAGGCTTTTCGCCGAAGTTGGTATATGCCCACGGATCAAAGTGGTCCTCTCTAGTGTACTGAGGAGGATCCTCGGGGTGCCACTGGTTGGCGATCTCCTCCGGATCCCACTGATAAACAGACTGCCGATAAGGGTCAAGTTGTGGCTCTGGCTCAGCCTCTGGAGCAGGTGTCGCGCTCAAGTATGCATGAATGGCCTCCAGCAAAATGAGGTACGTGCCTGAAAATACGTTAAACAAGAGGGCACAGGCAAGGTAATAAACTCACAATATTTTTTATCGAATATCAAATTATACTTAAGCAGTTTCTTCTTATTTTTAACAATGAAGTCATGTGCTACCATACTCTTATAATCTAGAAAGACAGGGGGCAGCAACTTTTCTTCTTTCTCATAATGCCTAATAGGTCTATTAAAGTGTGCAGCAAGGCGTGAATCAAAGATGCCACCGAAGATGGGGCCCTTTGTATGGGTCAGACTTAATCGTTTAGCAATTATAGCGCCTAAACTGAAAGTTGTATCACAAAACAAAGCATAGCGAAAAATAACAATATCATGAGCACTAAGATTTCCACTGTTCCCGCGACCAATCAACCATCTACTAGCAAATATTGCAAAGTAACGTAGAACAGGAAAATATATGCTAGTAATTCTTGCACCTGAAACTTTCCTCGTTTCCCCTACAGCAATTTCATTAATAAATCCCTCCACATCATTACGATGTGGTTCCTCTATGCTTCCCTCAAAGGGTATCTTGCATACCAGACAAAAATCATATAGGGACATTTCCTTAACTTCGTCATATAAATGAAACTCCACTGAAGGTGGTGATCTCCTAGCATGGAAATGAAAATTTTGCACAAAAATATTAGTGAGTAGGAGATACTGTTCGCGCTGATCGCGGAGGAAGTCGGTGAGGCCTGCATTCTCAGCCAAATAATAAAAATCATCATGAATCCCAGCTGCCTTCAAGAACGCATCACAAGGCCATTCACACGGCCGAACCTCCGCAGTGCAAGGGAGATTATATTTGGGAATCTTATCCTCCTCACTTTGCTTATCCTTCGAGCTTCGGCTCGAAGAGCCTCTCAACAATCTCTTCGTCATTTTCTTTCTCTGAAAATTTCTGAAATTTTTAGTGACTCAAGATAAAAGTGGACCAAACTCAACAAAATTGATAGCAACTACTCCCACAAGTGCCTAGAGACTATATCATGCATTAAAACTACTTGGGACCATATAAATTTGACATGCAAGCTCAAGAACAGGGTCACCTAAGCAGCAAAAATTTGCAATAAATAAAGCACTAGAACAAAAACTAATTGGACCATTGGAGGAGTCACATACCGAAGAACAATCCCCCAAAGTAGTTTTGTGAATGGAGCTTTGAGCAAGGAGATCGAAAATCGTAGCAAAACGAGCTAGAACACGAGTTTGAGCTGTGTGGTGATTTTTTCTGGAGGAAGACAAAGTGTGTGGGTGCAGGAATAAGTGGAGGGGGGCCACGTGGGGACCACGAGGTAGGTGGCGCGCCCAGGGGGTAGGGCGCGCCCTGCACCCTCGTGGCCAGGTGGTTGCCCCCTCTGGTGTGTTCTCAGTGCCAGATGTTCTTTAATATTCTACAAAAAATAATATTTCAATTTCAGGGCATTTGGAGAACTTTTATTTACGGGGTATTTTCATTATACAGATAATTCAAAAAATAGGCAGAAAATACTATTTTTTGCTTTATTTAATCTAAATAACAGAAAGTAAAAAGAGGGTACAGAGAGTTGTGCTTTCTAACTTCATCCATCTCATGCTCATCAAAAGGAATCCACTAACAAGGTTGATCAAGTCTTGTTAACAAACTCATTTCGGATCGCATGAAACCGGAGAATTTTCGAATAGCACTAGGTTACCTCAACGGGGATATGCACATCCCCAATAATAAGAATATCATATTTCTTCTTGACAGTAGGGAGAGGAAATTCAAAACCTCCAATAATAATCGATGGAATTTTTCCAATTGAATTGATACTATGGACTTGAGGTTGTTTCCTCGGAAAGTGTACCGTATGCTCATTACCATTAACATGAAAAGTGGCATTTCCTTTGTTGCTATCAATAACAGCCCCTACAGTATTCAAAAAGGGTCTACCAAGGATAAGCGACATATTATCGTCCTCGGGAATATCAAGAATAACAAAGTCCGTTAAAATAGTAACGTTTGCAACCACAACAGGAACATCCTCACAAATACCGACCGGTATAGCAGTTGATTTATCGGCCATTTGCAAAGATATTTCAGTAGGTGTCAACTTATTCAAATCAACTCTACGATATAAAAGGAGAGGCATAACACTAACACCGGCTCCAAGATCACATAAAGCAGTTTTAACATAGTTTCTTTTAATGGAACATGGTATAGTTGGTACTCCTGGATCTCCTAGTTTCTTAGGTATTCCACCCTTAAAAGTATAATTAGCAAGCATGGTGGAAATTTCAGCTTCCGGTATCTTTCTTTTATTTGTAACAATATCCTTCATATACTTAGCATAAGGATTCATTTTAAGCATATCAGTCAAACGCATACGCAAAAAGATAGGTCTAATCATTTCAGTAAAACGCTCAAAATCCTCCTCATCCTTTTTCATGTTTAGTAGGAACAGGCATGGGTTTCTGAACCCATGGTTCTCTTTCTTTACCGTGCTTCCTAGCAACGAAGTCTCTTTTATCATAACGTTGATTCTTTGATTGTGGGTTATCAAGATCAACAGCAGGTTCAATCTCTACATCATTATTATTGCTAGGTTGAGCGTCAAGATGAACATCATCATTAACATTATCACTAGGTTCATGTTCATCACCAGATTGTGTTTCAGCATCAGAAATAGAAATATCATTGGGATTCTCAGGTGTGTCAACAACAGGTTCACTAGAAGCATGCAAAGTCCTATCATCTTTCTTTTTCTTCTTCTTAGAAGGACTAGGTGCATCAACATTAGTTCTCTGAGAATCTTGCTCAATTCTCTTGGGGTGGACCTTAGGATACAAAGGTTCCTGAGTCAATTTACCCCTGGTCATACCTCTAACAACATTATCATTTTTCTTATTATTCAATTCATTGAGCAAATCATTTTGAGCTTTAAGCACTTGTTCTACTTGAGTGGTAACCATAGAAGCATGTTTGCTAATAAGTTTAAGTTCACCTTTAACTCTAGACATATAATCACTCAAGTGTTCAATCATATAAGCATTTCGTTTCAATTGTCTACCAACATAAGCATTAAAGTTTTCTTGTTTAACCATAAAGTCATCAAACTCATCCAAGCATTGGCTAGCAAACTTAGTAGACGGGATTTCACCTTTATCATATCTATAGAGAGAATTTACCTTTACTACCTGTGTCGGGTTATATGGACCATGCATTCCTTCAATAGGTGGTAAATTTCTTAACATCTTCAGCTTTAATACCTTTTTATTTCATAGATTTCTTTGCCTCTTGCATATCTTCAGGACTGAGAAATAAAATACCCCTTTTCTTCGGAGTTGGCTTAGGAGTTGGTTCAGGAAGTGTCTAATTATTTTCATTAGTCAACATATTATTCAATAGCAATTCAGCGTGATCATCAGTTCTTTCCCTGAAAACACAACCAGCATAACTATCCAGGTGGTCTCTGGAAGCATCGGTTAGTCCATTATAAAAGATATCAAGTATTTCATTTTTCTTGAGAGGATGATCAGGCAAAGCATTTAGTAATCGGAGAAGCCTCCCCCAAGCTTCTGGGCGACTCTCTTCTTCAATTTGCACAAAATTATATATTTTCCTTAAAGCAGCTTGTTTCTTATGAGCGAGGAAATATTTAGCAGAGACGTAATAAATCATATCCTGGGGACTACACACACAACCAGGATCAAGAGAATTAATCCATGTTTTAGCATAACCCTTTAATGAGAATGGAAATAGCTTAAGGATATAGTAGTAATGAATTTTTTCCTTATGAGTGAATAGGGTGGCTATATCATTTAATTTAGTAAGATGTGCCACAACAGCTTCAGATTCATAGCCATAAAAAGGATCAGATTCAACCAAAGTAATTAACTCAGGATCGACAGAGAAATCATAATCCTTATCAGTAATACAAATAGGTGAAGTAGCAAAAGCATGGTCATATTTCATTCTAGCATTCAAAGATTTTTCTTTCAGCTTAGCTCATAATTTCTTAAGATCATATCTATCATTGCAAGCAAGAAAGTCTCTAGCAGTTTCTTCATCCATAACATAACCCTCAGGCACAACATGCAATTCATATCTAGGGGGAGAATCTTCATCATAACTTTCATCAATATTATCAGTTTCAATAATTTCATTCTCTCTAGCCCTAGCAAGTTGTTCATCCAGAAATTCACCTAGTGGCACAGTATTATCAAGCATAGAAGTAGTTTCATCATAAGTATCATGCAAAGTAGAAGTGGCATCATCAATAACATGCGACATATCGGAATTAATAGCAGAAGCAGGTTTTGGTGTCGCAAGTTTACTCAAAACAGAAGGTGAATCAAGTGCAGAGCTAGATGGCAGTTCCTTACCTCCCCTCGTACTTGAGGGATAAATCTTGGTTTTTCGTCTTTCAAGTTCCTTATAGTGATCAGCAGATATAAATCCCAAGTGACTAAAAGAATAGAGCTATGCTCCCCGGCAACGGCGCCAGAAAATAGTCTTGATATCCCACAACTATAGGGGATCGCAACAGTTTTCGAGGGTAGAGTATTCAACCCAAATTTATTGATTCGACACAAGGGGAGCCAAAGAATATTCTCAAGTATTAGCAGTTGAGTTTTCAATTCAACCACACCCGGAAGACTTAATATCTGCAGCAAAGTATTTAGTAGCAAAGTAGTATGGAAGTAACGATAATGGTGCCAACGGTAACAGTAGCAGTTTTGTAGTAATTGTAACAGTGGCAACAAAAAAGTAACTAAGCAAAGATCAATATGTGAAAAGCTCGTAGGCATTGGATCAATGATGGATAATTATGTCGGATGCGGTTCTTCATGCAACAGTTATAACATAGGGTGACACAGAACTAGCTCCTGATCATCAATGTAATGTAGGCATGTATTCCGAATATAGTCATACGTGCTTATGGAAAAGAACTTGCATGACATCTTTTGTCCTACCCTCCCATGGCAGCGGGGTCCTATTGGAAACTAAGGGATATTAAGGCCTCCTTTTAATAGAGTACCACACCAAAGCATTAAAACTTAGTGAATACATAAACTCCTCAAACTACGGTCATCACCGGGAGTGGCCCCGATTATTGTCAGTTCGGGGTTACCGGATCATAACACATAGTAGGTGACTATTGACTTGCAAGATAAGATCAAGAACTCACATATATTCATGAAAACATAATAGGTTCAGATCTGAAATCATGGCACTCAGGCCCTAGTAACAAGCATTAAGCATAGCAAAGTCATAGCAACATCAATCTCAGAACATAATGGATACTAGGGATCAAACCCTAACAAAACTAACTCGATTACATGATAAATCTCATCCAACCCATCACCATCCAGCAAGCCTACGATGGAATTACTCACGCACGGCGGTGAGCATCATCAAATTGGTGATGGAGGATGGTTGATGATGACGACGGCGATGGATTCCCCTCTCCGGAGCCCCGAACGGACTCTAGATCAGCCCTCGAGAGAGAGATTAGGGCTTGGCGGCGGCTCTGTATCGTAAAACGTGATGAATCCTTCTCTCTGATTTTTTTCTCCTCGAACGTGAATATATATAGTTGGAGTTGAGGTCGGTGTAGCCTCAGGGGGCCCACGAGACAGGGGCGCGCCCCCCCACCCTCGTGGACAGGGTGTGGGCCCCCTGGTCTTGATTCTTTCGCCAGTATTTTTTATAAATTCCAAAAATATTCTCTGTGAATTTTCAGGTCATTCTGAGAACTTTTATTCCTGCACAAAAATTACACCATGGCAATTCTGCTGAAAACAGCGTCAGTCCGGGTTAGTTACATTCAAATCATGCAAGTTAGAGTCCAAAACAAGGGCAAAAGTCTTTGGAAAAGTAGATATGATGGAGACGTATCATGGCTCCGGAGGACCCATCTTCCTCGACCGGCACCTGCTTGGTTTCGGCCCGATCTTGAGTGAACAACTGCTTCTTCTTTGCTGGCGCGGCCTCCTTAACCCCATGGGTGGCCTCGTTGGCCAGTCGCACTGCCGCGGCGGTTTTGAGGGCAAGCTTGAGCACCGCCAGAGCCTCCTTGGTGTCCCCAACTACTGTGAGGATGTCCTTGCTCCCGGGCATCTTCATGAGGTTGTAGGCCGGATGGGTAGCCGCCATAAACTGAGCCAGAGCTGGGTACCCGAGGATGGCGTTGTATGGGAAGCCAATGCGGGCGATGTCGAAGTCATTCAGCTCGGTGCGGTAGTTGTCGCGAGTGCCGAAGGTCACAGGAAGGAGGATCTGCCCTAGGGGCTGGTGGAGCCGCCGCCGACCCCGGAGAAGGGCTTGCTGGGGCGGAGTCGTTCGAGTGGTACGTGCTAAAGGCTAAGATCCTCCACGGAGAGCACGTTGAGGCCGGCGCCGCCGTCGATGAGGGTCTTGGTGATAGCTACGTTGCAGATGGTAGGCGTGCAAAGCATTGGAAGCACGCCCGAGCCGACGGTGGTGACAGGTGAGGGAGTCCTGGACTAAGGGGTCCTCGGGCGTCCGGCCTGATAGACGTGGGACGGACTGATGGGCTGAGAAGATTCAAGACCGAAGACTCTCTCCTGTGTCCGGATGGGATTCTCCTTGGCATGGAAGGCAAACTTGGCGTCTGGATATTAAGATTCCCTTCTCTGTAACCGACTTTGTACAACCCTAGTCTCCTCCGGTGTCTATATAAACCGGAGGGCTTAGTCCGTAGGGACGATCAGAATCATACAGGTTAGACTTCTAGGGTTTGAGCTATTACAATCTTGTGGTAGATCAACTCTTGTAACACTCATATTCATCAAGATCAATCAAGAAGGAAGTAGGGTATTACCTCCATAGAGAGGGCCCGAACCTGGGTAAACATCATGTCCCCTGTCTTCTGTTACCATCGACCTTAGACGCACAGTTCAGGACCCCCTACCCGAGATCCACCGGTTTTGACACTGACATTGGTGCTTTCATTGAGAGTTCCACTGTGACGTCGAAAAAAGGATTGATGGCTCGCCTTGTCGTCAAGTAAGATATCACCTCCGGAGGAGCCCTGGCCCCAGGCCAAACCCTTCGGCTGGGCGGCTTCATCATGACTGCCTGTTCGGCCGTTAAGCCGACGATGACCTCTCGAGTCATCGAAAATCACCTCTGCGTTGACTCCGAACACTCCAAACGGATGGATCCGATGGAGTTATCGTCTTCAAACAAACTCCTAGATCGCATCACCGCCTTGGGGGTCGCTACAGACTACGATCGGATTGGGCTTAAACCCGACCAGAGACAAATTAAAACTCCGCCGATCACCCACCAGATAGCGGTAGTTGAGGAGCAAGACGACAACTCTTCCCCTGTACTGAGGACGAATTGTGTTCGGATCTCCGACCTCGAAGAGCCGGACACCTGCCTCCGGAAAGACATAGCCTGCCCTCGGAACCTAGAATCGGACGACGGGCCTGAAAAACCAGTTAATATCCCGGAGCCCAAGCTATTAAGTTCGGAAGTTCTTCAAACTCTCGATTCCAAATTAGGCCGGGGTTCGGATTTAAAGCCACCCACCCACCCAGATAGACGCGATCTCACGTACATACGGCAGCAGTCTCAGGAAACAGTCCATCACTTTTGGGCCAGATTCCTCCTTGGCAAAGACAAGATTAAAGATTGCCCCGACGAACACGTGATCTCCGCATTCCGCAATAATTGCACGGACGAAGGACTCCTCAACGCCATCAATCGCCATCACTTATTACACTTCGCTGACTTGGCAACCATCGTACAGAAGTATTGCGCAATGGAAAGCGCCTGGAAAACTCAGGCAGCTCTCTGGGAACCACCGGTTTCCACTCAACCCTTTGTCCGGGCAAAAAGGGTGCACCCTCGCAGCGCACCAGATCCAGTAGTAAAGAAATCTAAGCACATCACAGGGCGCGGAACCGTTCTGGAGGGATGGCTCGACAGGCCATGCAAAATACATGCAACACCGGACACCAAACCAACCCACAGCCATAGAGCATGTTGGATACTCCGGCAAGTGGCCAAGAGCGGCGAGGATCTCCTCACCAAAAATACCCCAGAACAACACCCCCCGGAAGACGACGACCTCAGAGTATTGACGGTCTTCGAAACTTTTTCTTCAAAAAATCAGTGCAAAAGGGCACTCCGCGACCTTGTCGAAGTCTGCCAAGTCGCAGCAATAAACCCCTGGAACGACACGGCCATAACTTTCAATGCCGGTGACGAACCAAAATTCAAGACAGTCCGGGCACCAGCCGCTTTGGTCCTCAGTCCAGTTGTGGACGGATTTCGGCTCACCAAAGTGCTCATGGACGGCGGCAGCGGATTAATCCTCATCTACGAGGACACACTTAACAAAATGGAAATCGACAGGAGCCGCATTGAGCAAAGTAGCATGACCTTCCGAGGAATTATTCCCAGTCGGGAGGCATGATGCGCCGGAAAAATCACACTTGATCTGGTATTCGGCACGCCGGAGAATTATCTGTCCGAAGAAATAACCTTCCAAGTGGCCCCTTTCAACAGTGGATATCATGCCCTATTGGGGCGAGATGCATTTACACGCTTCCAGGCAATACCCCACTACGGGTACATGAAGCTCAAGATGCCCGGCCCAATGGTATAATCACTCTTGCCAGTGATCCGGACATAGCACTCCGCGCCGAAAATAAAACCGCATCCCTGGCCCTCGAGGCATTATCTGAAATACTCGCGGCCGAAGAGCTAACCGTGCTGCGCTCTATAGTGGATAAGGATGACGTAATCTTGGACAAACGACCCAAATCCACCTCCTTTAAACCAGCAGATGAAATAGTCAAATTTTAAGTCCACCCGACGGACCCCAAGAAGACAACATCCATCGGGGCACAACTCGACCCGACGGTCGACGCCGCGCTACAAGAGTTCATGCGTGAGAACTGGGACATATTCGCCTGGCACCCTTCTGATATGCCAGGAATCCCACGCAGGTTGGCCGAACATAGCCTCAGTAGATTAAAGAGGTATAAACCGGTCAGGCAAATACTGCGGCATTTTTCCGAACCTAAATGACAAGCCATGGGAGAGGAGCTAGCCAAGTTACTCGAGGCCAGATTCATCAGAGAAATAAAACACCCGGACTGGCTAGCAAATCTGGTGATGGTACCAAAGAAGGATAAATCCTGGCGCATGTGCGTCGATTTCAAAGAACTCAACAAGGCCTGCCCTAAGGACACCTTCCCCCTCCCTCGCATCGATCAGATCATTGACACAACCGTAGGACACGACTCACTGTGTTTCCTCGACACGTACTCAGGATACCATCAAATCATGATGAAGGAATCCGATCAAGCCGCAACGGCATTCATTACCCCATATGGGCCTTTCTGCTTCAGCACTATGCCTTTCGGGCTCAAAAACGTTGGCGCCACCTACCAACGCATGATTCAAAAATGCCTGGAGAAACAGATTGGCAAGACAGTTGAAGCATACATGGATGACGTCGTTGATACGTCTCCAACGTATCTATAATTTTTGATTGCTCCATGCTATATTATCTTCTGTTTTGGACATTATTGCGCTTTATTATTCACTTTTATATTATTTTTGGGACTAACCTATTAACCGGAGGCCCAGCCCAGAATTGTTGTTTTTTGCCTATTTCAGAGTATCGCAGAAAAAGAATATCAAACGGAGTCAGAACGGAATGAAACCTTCGGGAACGTGATTTTTGGAACGAACATGATCCAGGAGACTTGGACCCTACGTCAAGGAAGCTTCCAGGAAGCCACGAGGTAGGGGGCGCGCCTACCCCCCCAGGCACGCCCTCCACCCTCGTGGGCCCCATGTTGCTCCACCGACGTACTCCTTCCTCCTATATATACCTACGTACCCCCAAACGATCAGATACGGAGCCAAAAACCTAATTCCACTGCTGCAACCTTCTGTACCCACGAGATCCCATCTTGGGGCCTGTTCCGGAGCTCCACCGGAGGGGGCAGCGATCACGGAGGGCTTCTACATCAACACCATAGCCTCTCCGATGATGTGTGAGGAGTTTACCTAAGACCTTCGGGTCCATAGTTATTAGCTAGATGGCTTCTTCTCTCTTTTTGGATCTCAATACAATGGTCTCCCCCTCTCTCGTGGAGATCTATTCGATGTAATCTTCTTTAGCGGTGTGTTTGTTGAGACCGATAAATTGTGGGTTTATGATCAAGTTTATCTATGAACAATATTTGAATCTTCTGAATTCTTTTATGTATGATTGGTTACCTTTGCAAGTCTCTTCGAATTATCAGTTTGGTTTGGCCTACTAGATTGACCTTTCTTGCAATGGGAGAAGTGCTTAGCTTTGGGTTCAATCTTGCGGTGTCCTTTCCCAGTGACAGTAGGGGCAGCAAGGCACGTATTGTATTGTTGCAATCGAGGATAACAAGATGGGGTTTTTATCATATTGCATGAATTTATCCCTCTACATCATGTCATCTTGCTTAAAGCGTTACTCTGTTCTTATGAACTTAATACTCTAGATGCATGCTGGATAGCGGTCGATGTGTGGAGTAATAGTAGTAGATGCAGGCAGGAGTCGGTCTACTTGTCTCGGACGTGATGCCTATATACATGATCATACCTAGATATTCTCATAACTATGCTCAATTCTGTCAATTGCTCAACAGTAATTTGTTCACCCACCGTATAATACTTATGCTCTTGAGAGAAGCCACTAGTGAAACCTATGGCCCCCCGGGTCTATCTTCCATCATATTAATCTTCCAACACTTAGCTATTTTCATTGCCTTTTATTTTACTTTGCATCTTTATCATAAAAATACCAAAAATATTATCTTATCATATCTATCAGATCTCACTCTCGCAAGTGACAATGTAGGGATTGACAACCCCTTATCGCGTTGGTTGCGAGGATTTATTTGTTTTGTGTAGGTGCGAGGGACTCGTGCGTAGCCTCCTACTGGATTGATACCTTGGTTCTCAAAAACTGAGGGAAATACTTACGCTCCTTTGCTGCATCACCCTTTCCTCTTCAAGGGAAAACCAACACAGTGCTCAAGAGGTAGCAGTCGACATCAAAACCAGGCACGTCGAGTCACTAATAGACGATATACGTCTCACATTCGACAACCTCCGTATATATGACATCAAGCTCAATCCGGAAAAGTGTGTTTTCGGCGTCCCCGCTGGAAAACTGCTGGGCTTCATCGTTTCCAATAGAGGAATTGGGGCAAATCCAGCCAAAATCCGAGCTTTGTCACAATTGGCTACGCCAACAGACCTTAAACAGGCCCAAAAACTCGCGGATGCATGGCAGCTTTAAGCCGCTTTATCTCCACATTGGGAGAAAAAGCATTGCCACTCTATCGCCTTCTCCAACGCACCGACCACTTCGAGTGGACAGACGCGGCAACGGCCGGACTGGGGGAAATAAAGGCCCTTTTAGCGAGCAACCCAATCCTGGCCGCGCCGAACGTCGGTGAACCCATGTTATTATACATATCGGCAACACACCAGGTGGTGAGTGCCGTGCTCGTCGTTGAGCGAGAGCAGGACGGACACAAATTCCTGCTCCAGAAACCGATATACCACGTATCCACTGTCCTCACACCATGCAAATCCTGATACCCTCATTACCAAAAGATAGCATACGCGGTCTTCATGGCATCCCGAAAGCTGCGACACTACTTTCAAGAGTGCTCGATTACAGTGGCTTATGAGGTACCACTCAACGACATTACAAACAACCGTGATGCCACGGGCCGGATTGCTAAGTGGGCCATTGAGCTCCTTCCATTCGACATAACATACAAACCGCGCCGTGCCATTAAATCCCAAGTACTGGCTGACTTCATCGCCGAATGGACAGAGGCCGAACTCCCTAAAGAGTATGGCACGTATTCCAACTGGGTTATGTACTTTGATGGTTCCAAAATGTTGGGGGGTTAGGGGCGGGTGTTGTCTTAACGTCCCCCACTGGAGACGTAGTTCATTACGTACTCCAAATATTATACACAGACTCCAACAATGCAGCCGAATATGAGGCCTTGTTGCATGGGCTTTGGATGGCTGTCTCCATGGGCATACAACACCTGGAAGTGCATGGGGACTCAAACCTTGCAATATCTCAAATAAATGGAGATTTCGATGCCAAAGATCCGAAAATGGCGGCTTACCATAACGCCGTTCTCAAAATCTCGGCCCGGTTTGAGGGGCTCGAGTTTCATCATGTGGCTCGAGAAAGTAATCAAGCGGCGGATGTCCTTGCTCGCATCGGCGCCAAGCGCGACCCCGTCCCACCTAACATCTTTCTGGAAAGGCTTTTTAAGCCATCCATGGTGTGGCAAGGGGAGAGCGGCAACAACAGTCCGGGCCCGACTATAACCCCAGATGCCGAACACACCGATATCATCGGGGGCTCAGCCACCGAATTAACACCATCGGCCCATCTCATCATGGCAGTCATTGCCCCATGGGACGAAACCTTCTTGGCCTAACTTAATAGGCGAGAACTCCCCGAGGATCAGAATGAGGCTCGCCGCATTGTCCGGCACTCGAAAGCCTACAAGGTTCACGATGGAGAACTCTACAAGAAAAGCGCTACCAGAGTACTCCAAAGATGTATCTCCGAGGAAGAGGGGCGGTAGCTCTTGGCTGAATTTCATGCCGGTCTCGGTGGTCACCACGCTGCGGCTCAGGCCCTTGTAAGCAAGGCCTTCCGTACAGGCTTCTATTGGCCGACGGCCCGGGCAGATGCACAGGACCTTGTCCAATGTTGTGTTGGATGCCAGCTTTTCTGAGACCGCAAAACATAAATGCAGAGCACCTCTAAAGATCAAGGACTAACTAGACATTGTAATTCATGGTAAAAGAGATCCAGTCATAGTCATACTCAATATAAATTAATAGTAATGGATGCAAATGACAGCGGTGCTCTCCAGCTGGTGCTTTTTAATAAGAGGGTGATGACTCAACATAAAAGTAAATAGATAGGCCCTTCGTAGAGGGAAGCAGGGATTTGTAGAGGTGCTAGAGCTCGGGTTTTGAAATAGAGATCAATAATATTTTGAGTGGCATACTTTAATTGTCAACATAACAACCGAGAGATCTCGATATCTTCCGTGCAACACACATTATAGGCGGTTCCCAAACAGAATGGTAAAGTTTATACTCCCCCACCACCAGCAAGCATCAATCCATGGCTTGCCCGAAACAACGGGTGCCTCCAACTAACAATAGTCCTGGGGGAGTTTTGTTTGCAATTATTTTGATTTGGTTTGAGCATGGGACTGGGCATCCTGGTGACCAGCCATTTTCTCGTGAGTGAGGAGCGGAGTCCAGTCCTCTTGAGAATAACCCGCCTAACATGGAAGATACAGACAACCCTAGTTGATACATGAGCTATTCGAGCATACAAAACAGAATTTCATTTGAAGGTTTAGGGTTTGGCACATACAAATTTACTTGGAACGGTAGGTAGATACCGCATATAGGAAGGTATAGTGGACTCATATGGAATAACTTTGGGGTTTATGGAAGTGGATGCACAAGCAGTATTCCCGCTTAGTACAAGTGAAGGCTAGAAAAAGACTGGGAAGCGACCAACTAGAGAGCGACAACAGTCATGAACATGCATTAAAATTAATCAACACTAAGTGAAAGCATGAGTAGGATATAATTCACCATGAACATAAATATTGTGGAGGCTATGTTGATTTTGTTTCAACTACATGTGTGAACATGTGCCAAGTCAAGCCACTCGAATCGTTCAAAGGAGGATACGACCCTATCATACCACATCACAACCATTTTAATAGCATGTTGGCACGAAAGGTAAACCATTATAAACTCCTAGAAAATTAAGCATGTCATGAGCAACTATAATCTCTAATTGTCATTACAAACATGTTTCATTCATAATAGGCTGAATCAGGAACGATGAACTAATCATATTTACAAAACAAGATAGGTCGAGTTCATACCAGCTTTTCTCATCTCAATCAGTCCATCATATATCGTCATTATTGCCTTTCACTTGCACGACCGAACGGTGTGGATAATAATAATAGTGCACGTGCATTGGACTAAGCTGGAATCTGGAAGCATTTAATACAAGGGACAAGACAAGGTAATATGGGCTCTTGGTTAAATCAACAATAATGCATATAAGAGCCACTCAACATTTTCATCATGGTCTTCTCCTCACGACCCCCAAAGAAAAGAAATAAAATAAAACTTTTTACACGGGAAAGCTCCCAACAAGCAAAAGAAGAACGAGAAATCTTTTTGGGTTTTCTTTTAATTACTACTACTACATGCATGGAAAGTAAACTAGCTAAAAGATACAACTAAATTTTTTTGGTTTTTATTAAGGTTATTCAAGCACACAAGAAGAAATCAAGAAAAAAGGAAAATAAACTAGCATGGATAGTACAATGAGAAAGTATGAGCGTCGACAACTAGCATGAGTGTGTGAACATGAATGTAATGTCGGTGAGAAATACGTACTCCCCCAAGCTTAGGTTTTTGGCCTAACTTGGTCTATGCCCACGGATCAAAGTGGTCCTCTCTAGTGTACTGAGGAGGATCCTCGGGGTGCCACTGGTTGGCGATCTCCTCCGGATCCCACTGATAAACAGACTGCCGATAAGGGTCAAGTGGTGGCTCCGGCTCAGCCTCTGGAGCAAGTGTCGCGCTCAAGTATGCATGAATGGCCTCTGGCAAAATGAGGTACGTGCCTGAAAATACGTTAAACAAAGAGGGCACGGGCAAGGTAATAAACTCACAATGATTTTTAACAATAAAGTCATGTGCTACCATACTCTTATAATCTAAAAAGACAGGGGGGCAGCAACTTTTCTTCTTTCTCATAATGGCTAATAGGTATATTACAGTGTGCAGCAAGGCGCGAATCAAAGATGCCACCGAAGATGGGGCCCTTTGTACGGTTCAGACATAATTGTTTAGCAATAATAGCGCCTAAACTGAAAGTTGTATCACGAAACAAAGCATAGCGCAAAATAACAATATCAGGAGCACTAAGATTTCCACTGTTCCCCCCGACCAATCAACCATCTACTAGCAAATAGTGCAAAGTAACGTAGAACAGGAAAATGTATGCTAGTAATTCTTGCACCTGAAACTTTCCTCATTTCCCCTACAGCAATTTCATTAATAAATCCCTCCACATCATTACGGTGTGGTTCCTCTATGCTGCCCTCAAAGGGTATCTTGCATACCCGACAAAAATCATATAGGGACATTTCCATAACTTCATCATATAAATGAAACTCCACTGAAGGTGGTGATCTCCTAGCATGGAAATGAAAATTTTGCACAAAAATATTAGTGAGTAGGAGATACTGTTCGCGCTGATCGCGGAGGAAGTCTGTGAGGCCTGCATTCTCAGCCAAATAATAAAAATCATCATGAATCCCAGCTGCCTTCAAGAACGCATCACAAGGCCATTCACACGGCCGAACCTCCGCAGTGCAAGGGAGATTATATTTGGGCTTCTTATCCTCCTCACTTTGCTTATCCTTCGAGCTTCGGCTCGAAGAGCCTCTCAACAATCTCTTCATCATTTTCTTTCTCTGAAAATATCTGAAATTTTTAGTGACTCAAGATAAAAGTGGACCAAACTCAACAAAATTGATAGCAACTACTCCCACAAGTGCCTAGAGACTATATCATGCATTAAAACTACTTGGGACCATATAAATTTGACATGCAAGCTCAAGAACAGGGTCACCTACGCAGCAAAAATTTGCAATAAATAAAGCACTAGAACAAAAACTAATTGGACCATTGGAGGAGTCACATACCGAAGAACAATCCCCCAATGTAGTTTTGTGAATGGAGCTTTGAGCAAGGAGATCGAAAATCGCAGCAAAACGAGCTAGAACAGGAGTTTGAGCTGTGTGGTGATTTTTTCTGGAGGAAGACGAAGTGTGTGGGTGCAGGAATAAGTGGAGGGGGGCCACGTGGGGCCCACGAGGTAGGGGGCACGCCCAGGGGGTAGGGCGCGCCCTGCACCCTCGTGGCCAGGTGGCTGCCCCCTCTGGTGTGTTCTCAGTGCCTGATATTCTTAAATATTCTACAAAAAATCATATTTCAATTTCAGGGCATTTGGAGAACTTTTATTTTCAGGGTATTTTCATTACACGGATAATTCAGAAAACAGGCAGAAAATACTATTTTTGCTTTATCTAAACTAAATAAGAGAAAGAAAAAAGAGGATACAGGGAGTTGTGCTTTCTAACTTCATCCATCTCATGCTCATCAAAAGGAATCCACTAACAAGGTTGATCAAGTCTTGTTAACAAACTCATTCCGAATCGCATGAAACCGGAGAATTTTCGAATAGCACTAGGTTACCTCAACGGGGATATGCACATCCCCAATAATAAGAATATCATATTTCTTCTTGACAGTAGGGAGAGGAAATTCAAAACCTCCAATAATAATCGATGGAATTTTTCCAATAGAATTGATACTGTGGACTTGAGGTTGTTTCCTCGGAAAGTGTACCGTATGCTCATTATCATTAACATGAAAAGTGACATTGCCTTTGTTGCAATCAATAACAGCCCCTGCAGTATTCGAAAAGGGCCTACCAAGGATAATCGACATACTATCGTCCTCAGGAATATCAAGAATAACAAAGTCCGTTAAAATAGTAATGTTTGCAACCACAACAGGCACATCCTCACAAATACCAACCGGTATAGCAGTTGATTTATCGGCCATTTGCAAAGATATTTCAGTAGGTGTCAACTTATTCAAATCAAGTCTACGATATAAAAAGAGAGGCATAACACTAACACCGGCTCCAAGATCACATAAAGCAGTTTTAACATAGTTTCTTTTAATGGAGAATGGTATAGTTGGTTCTCCTAGATCTGCTAGTTTCTTAGGTATTCCACCCTTAAAAGTATAATTAGCAAGCATGGTGGAAATTTCAGCTTCCGGTATCTTTCTTTTATTTGTAACAATATCCTTCATATACTTAGCATAAGGATTCATTTTAAGCATATCAGTCAAACGCATACGCAAAAAGATAGGTCTAATCATTTCAGTAAAACGCTCAAAATCCTCCTCATCCTTTTTCTTAGATGGTTTAGGAGGAACAGGCATGGGTTTCTGAACCCATGGTTCTCTTTCTTTACCGTGCTTCCTAGCAATGAAGTCTCTTTTATCATAACGTTGATTCTTTGATTGTGGGTTATCAAGATCAACAGCAGGTTCAATCTCTACATCATTATTATTGCTAGGTTGAGCATCAAGATAAACATCATCATTAACATTATCACTTGGTTCATGTTCATCACCAGATTGTGTTTCAGCATCAGAAATAGAAATATCATTGGGATTCTCAGGTGTGTCAACAACAGGTTCACTAGAAGCATGCAAAGTCCTATCATCTTTCTTTTTCTTCTTCTTAGATGGACTAGGTGCATCAACATTAGTTCTCTGAGAATCTTGCTCAATTCTCTTGGGGTGGCCCTCAGGATACAAAGGTTCCTGAGTCATTTTACCCCCTCTGGTCATAACTCTAACAACATTATCATTTTTCTTATTATTCAATTCATTTAGCAAATCATTTTGAGCTTTAAGCACTTGTTCTACTTGAGTGGTAACCATAGAAGCATGTTTGCTAATAAGTTTAAGTTCACCTTTAACTCTAGACATATAATCACTCAAGTGTTCAATCATATAAGCATTTCGTTTCAATTGTCTACCAACATAAGCATTGAAGTTTTCTTGTTTAACCATAAAGTCATGAAACTCATCCAAGCATTGGCTAGCAAACTTAGTAGATGGGATTTCACCTTTATCATATCTATAGAGAGAATTTACCTTTACTACCTGTGTCGGGTTAGCAAGACCATGTATTCCTTCAATAGGTGGTGAATTCTTAACCTCTTCAGCTTTAATACCTTTTTATTTCATAGATTTCTTTGCCTCTTGCATATCTTCAGGACTGAGAAATAGAATACCCCTTTTCTTCGGAGTTGGCTTAGGAGTTGGTTCAGGAAGTGTCCAATTATTTTCATTAGTCAACATATTATTCAATAGCAATTCAGCGTGATCATCAGTTCTTTCCCTGAAAACACAACCAACACAACTATCAGGAGGTCTCTGGAAGCATCGGTTAGTCCATTATAAAAGATATCAAGTATTTCATTTTTCTTGAGAGGATGATCCGGCAAAGCATTAAGTAATCGGAGAAGCCTCCCCCAAGCTTGTGGGAGACTCTCTTCTTCAATTTGCACAAAATTATATATTTCCCTTAAAGCAGCTTGTTTCTTATGAGCGGGGAAATATTTAGCAGAGAAGTAATAAATCATATCCTGGGGACTACGCACACAACTAGGATCAAGAGAATTAAACCATGTTTTAGCATCATCCTTTAATGAGAACGTAAATAGCTTAAGGATATAGTAGTAACGATTTTTTTCCTTATGAGTGAATAGGGTGGCTATATCATTTAATTTAGTAAGATGTGCCACAACAGCTTCGAATTCATAGCCATAAAAAGGATCAGATTCAACCAAAGTAATTAACTCAGGATCGACAGAGATATCATAATCCTTATCAGTAATACAAATAGGTGAAGTAGCAAAAGCAGGGTCATATTTCATTCTAGCATTCAAAGATTTTTCTTTCAGCTTAGCTAATAATTTCTTAAGATCATATCTATCATTGCAAGCAAGAAAGTCTCTAGCAGTTTCTTCATCCATAACATAACCCTCAGGCACAACATGCAATTCATATCTAGGGGGAGAATCTTCATCATCACTTCCATCAATATTATCAGTTTAAATAATTTCATTCTCTCTAGCCCTAGCAAGTTGTTCATCCAGAAATTCACCTAGTGGCATAGTATTATCAAGCATAGATGTAGTTTCATCATAAGTATCATGCAAAGTAGAAGTGGCATCATCAATAACATGCGACATATCGGAATTAATAGCAGAAGCAGGTTTAGGTGTCGCAAGTTTACTCAAAACAGAAGGTGAATCAAGTGCAGAGCTAGATGGCAGTTCCTTACCTCCCCTCGTACTTGAGGGATAAATCTTGGTTTTTTCGTCTTTCAAGTTCCTCATAGTGATCAGCAGATATAAATCCCAAGTGACTAAAAGAATAGAGCTATGCTCCCCGGGAACGGTGCAAGAAAATAGTCTTGATATCCCACAAGTATAGGGGGTCGCAACAGTTTTCGAGGGCCAAATTTTTTAATTCGACACAAGGGGAGCCAAAGAATTTTCTCAAGTATTAGCAATTGAGTTTTCAATTCAACCACACCTGGAATACTTAATATCTGCAGCAAAGTATTTAGTAGCAAAGTAGTATGGAAGTAACGGTAACGGTGGCAACGGTAACAGTAGCAGTTTTGTAGTAATTGTAACAGTGGCAACGGAAAAGTAACTAAGCAAAGATGAATATGTGAAAAGCTCGTAGGCATTGGATCAATGATGGATAATTATGTCGGATGCGATTCTTCATGCAACAGTTATAACATAGGGTGACACAGAACTAGCTCCAGTTCATCAATGTAATGTAGGCATGTATTCCGAATATAGTCATACGTGCTTATGGAAAAGAACTTGCATGACATCTTTTGTCCTACCCTCCCGTGGCAGCGGGGTCCTATTGTAAACTAAGGGATATTAAGGCCTCCTTTTAATAGAGTACCGGACCAAAGAATTAACACTTAGTGAATACATCAACTCCTCAAACTACGGTCATCACCGGGAGTGGTCCCGATTATTGTCACTTCGGGGTTACCCGATCATAACACATAGTAGGTGACTATTGACTTGCAAGATAAGATCAAGAACTCACATATATTCATGAAAACATAATAGGTTCAGATCTGAAATCATGGCACTCAGGCCCTAGTGACAAGCATTCAGCATAGAAAGTCATAGCAACATCAATCTCAGAACATAATGGATACTAGGGATCAAACCCTAACAAAACAAACTCGATTACATGATAAATCTCATCCAACCCATCACCGTCCAGCAAGCCTACGATGGAATTACTCACGCACGGCGGTGAGCATCATGAAATTTGTGATAGAGGATGGTTGATGATGACAACGGCAATGGATTCCCCTCTCCGGAGCCCCGAACGTACTCCAGATCAGCCCTCTCGAGAGAGATTAGGGTTTGGCGGCGGCTCCGTATCGTAAAACGTGATGAATCCTTCTCTCTGATTTTTTCTCCCCGAACGTGAATATATATAGTTGGAGTTGAGGTTGGTGGAGCCTCAGGGGCCCACGAGACAGGGGGCGCGCCCCCCACCCTCGTCGACAGGGTGTGGGCCCCCTGGCCTTGATTCTTTCACCAGTATTTTTTATAAATTCCAAAAATATTCTCTGTGAAGTTTCATGTCATTCCGAGAACTTTTATTCCTGCACAAAAATAACACCATGGCAATTCTGCTGAAAACAGCGTCAGTCCGGGTTAGTTACATTCAAATCATGCAAGTTAGAGTCCAAAACAAGGGCAAAAGTGTTTGGAAAAGTAGATACGATGGAGACGTATCATGGCTCCGGAGGACCCATCTTCCTCGACCGGCACCTGCTTGGTTTCGGCCCGATCTTGAGTGAATAACTACTTCTTCTTTAATGGCGCGGCCTCCTTAACCCTAGGGGTGGCCTCGTTGGCCAGTCGCGCTACCGCGGCAGTTTTCAGGGCAAGCTTGAGCGCCGCCAGAGCCTCCTTGGTGTCCCCAACTACTGTGAGGACGTCCTTGCTCCCAGGCATCTTCATGAGGTTGTAGGCCGGATGGGTAGCCGCCATAAACTGAGCCAGAGTCGGGTACCCGAGGATGGCGTTGTACGGGAGGCCAATGCGGGCGATGTCGAAGTCGATCAGCTCGGTGCGGTAGTTGTCGCGAGTGCCGAAGGTCACGGGAAGGCGGATCTGCCCTAGGGGCTGGCGGAGCTGCCGCCGACCCCGGAGAAGGGCTTGCTGGGGCGGAGCCATTCGAGTGGTACGTGCAGAAGGCTAAGAGCCTCCACGAAGAGCACGTTGAGACCGGCGCCGCCGTTGATGAGGGTCTTGGTGACAGCTACCTTGCAGATGGTAGACGTGCAAAGCATTGGAAGCACGCCCGAGCCGACGGTGGTGACAGGTGAGGGAGTCCTGGACTAAGGGGTCCTCGGGCGTCCGGCCTGATAGACGTGGGCCGGACTGATGGACTGAGAAGATGCAAGACCGAAGACTCTCCCCCGTGTCCGGATGGGACTCTCCATGGCGTGGAAGGCAAACTTGGCATCTGGATATGAAGATTCCCTTCTCTGTAACTGACTTTGTACAACCCTAGTCCCCTCCGGTGTCTATATACTGGAGGGCTTAGTCCGTAGGGACGATCACAATCATACAGGTTAGACTTCTAGGGTTTGAGCTATTACGATCTTGTGGTAGATCAACTCTTGTAACACTCATATTCATCAAGATCAATCAAGCAGGAAGTAGGGTATTACCTCCATAGAGAGGGCCCGAACCTGGGTAAACATCATGTCCCCTGTCTCCTGTTACCATCGACCTTAGACGCACAGTTCGGGACCCCCTACCCGAGATCCACCGGTTTTGACACCAACATTTGTGCTTTCATTGAGAATTCCACTGTGACGTCGAAAAAAGGATTGATGGCTCGCCTTGTCGTAAAGGAAGATATCACCTCCGGAGGAGCCCTGGCTCCAGGCCAAACCCTTCGGCTGGGCGGCTTCATCATGACTGCCTGTTCGGCCGTTAAGCCGACGATGACCTCTCGAGTCATCGAAAATCGCCTCCGCGTTGATTCCGAACACTCCAAATGGATGGATCCGACGGACTTATCATCTTCAAACGAACTCCTAGATCGCATCACCGCCTTAGGAGTCACTACAGACTACGATCGGATTGGGCTTAAACCCAACCAGAGAGAAATTAAAACTCCGCCGATCACCCACCAGATAGCGGTAGTTGAGGAGCAAGACGATAACTCTTCCCCTGTACCAAGGACGAATTGTGTTTGGATCTCCGAGCTCGAAAAGCCGGACACCTGCCTCCGGAAAGACATAGCCTGCCCTCCGAACCTAGAATCGGATGACGGGCCTGAAAAACCAGTTAATATCCAGGAGCCCGAGCTATTAAGTCCGGAAGTTATTCAAACTCTGGATTCCAAATTAGGTCGGGGTTCGGATTTAAAGCCACCCACCCACCCAGATAGACGCGATCTCACGTACATACGGCAGCAGTCTCAGGAAACAGTCCATCACTTTTGGGCCAGATTCCTCCTTGGCAAAGACAAGATTAATGATTGCCCCGACGAAGACGCGATCTCCGCATTCTGCAATAATTGCACGGACGAAGGACTCCTCAACGCCATCAATCGCCGTCACGTATTACACTTCGCTGACTTAGCAACCATCATACAGAAGTATTGCACAATGGAAAGCGCCTGGAAAACTCAGGCAGCTCTCTGGGAACCACCGGTTTCCACTCAACCCTTCGTCCGGGCAAAAAGGGTGCACCCTCGCGGCGCACCAGATCCAGTAGTAAAGAAATCTAAGCACATCACGGGGCGCGGAACCGTTCTAGAGGGATGGATGGACGGGCCATGCAAAATACATGCAACACCGGACACCATACCAACCCACAGCCTTAGAGCATGTTGGATACTCCGGCAAGTGGCCAAGAGCGGCGAGGATCTACTCACCAAAAATACCCCAGAACTACACTCCCCGGAGGACAACAACCTCAGAGTATTGACGGTCTTCGAAAGCAATAAACCCCTGGAACGTCACGGCAATAACTTTCAATGCCGGCGATGAATCAAAATTCAAGACATTCCAGGCACCAGCCGCCTTGGTCCTCAGTCCAGTTGTGGACGGATTTCGGCTCACCAAAGTGCTAATGGACGGCGGCAGCGGATTAAACCTCATCTACGAGGACACACCTAACAAAATGGAAATCGACAAGAGCCGCATCGAGCAAAGTAGCATGACCTTCCGAGGAATTATTCCCAGTCGGGAGGCACGATGCGCCAGAAAAATCACACTCGATCTGGTATTCGGCACGCCGGAGAATTATCAGTCCGAAGAAATAACCTTCCAAGTGGCCCCTTTCAATAGTGGATATCATGCCTATAGGGGCGAGATGCATTTACACGCTTCAAGGCAATACCCCACTACGGGTACATGAAACTCAAGATGCCCGGGCCCAATGGTATAATCACTCTTGCCAGTGATCCAGACATAACACTCCGTGCCGAAAATAAAACCGCATCCTTGGCCCTCGAGGCATTATCTGAAATACTCGCGGTCGAAGAGCTGACCACGCTGCGCTCTATAGTGGATAAGGATGACGTAATCTTGCACAAACGACCCAAATCCACCTCCTTTAAACCAGCAGATGAAATAGTCAAATTTCAAGTCCACCTGACGGACCCCAAGAAGACAGCATCCATAGGGGCACAACTCAATCCGACGGTCGACGCCGCACTACAAGAGTTCATGCGTGAGAACTGGGACATATTCGCCTGGCACCCTTCTTATATGCCAGGAATCCCATGCAGGTTGGCCGAACACAACCTCAATATATTAAAGGGGTATAAACCGGTCAAGCAAACACTGCGGCGTTTTTCCAAACCTAAACGACAAGCCATGGGAGAGGAGCTAGCCAAGTTACTCGAGGCCGGATTCATCGGAGAAATAAAACACCCGGACTGGCTAGAAAATCTGGTGATGGTACCAAAGAAGGATAAACTTGGCGCCTGTGCGTCGATTTCAAAGGCCTCAACAAGGCCTGCCCTAAGGACCCCTTCCCCCTCCCTCGCATCGATTAAATCATTGACGCAACCGTAGGACACGACTCACTGTGTTTCCTCGACGGGTGCTCTGGATACCATCAAATCAAGATGAAGGAATCCGATCAAGCCGCAACGGCATTCATTACCCCATATGGGCCTTTCTGCTTCAGCACTATGCCTTTCGGGCTCAAAAACGCTGGTGCCACCTACCAACGCATGATTCAAACATGTCTGGAGAAACAGATCGGCAAGACAGTTGAAGCATACATGGATGACGTCGTCATCAAAACCAGGCATGTCGAGTCACTAATAGACGATCTACGTCTCACATTCGACAACCTCCGTACATATGACATCAAGCTCAATCCGGAAAAGTGTGTTTTCGGTGTCCCCGCCAGAAAACTGCTGGGCTTCATTGTTTCCAATAGAGGAATTGAGGCAAATCCAGCAAAAATCCGAGCTTTGTCACAATTGGCTACGCCAACAGACCTTAAACAGGTCCAAAAACTCGCGGGATGCATGGCAGCTTTAAGCCGCTTTATCTCCACATTGGGAGAAAAAGCATTGCCACTCTATCGCCTTCTCCAACGCACCGACCACTTTGAGTGGACAGACGCGGCAACGGCCGGACTGGGGGAAATAAAGGCCCTTTTAGCGAGCAACCCAATCCTGGCCGCGCCGAATGTTGGTGAACCCATGTTATTATACATATCGGCGACACACCAGGTGGTGAGTGCCGTGCTCGTCTATGGGACCCACTTGACAGTTCGCCTTGAATAAAACTCCTCCAGCAAGGCCCAACCTTTGTTTTACCATTTGCTACCACCCATCCCCTTTTCCCTTGGGTTCTGCAGACTCAAGGGTCATCTTTATTTACCCCCCCGGGCCAGTTCTCCTTCGAGTGCTGGTCTAAACTGAGCGATGTCCGGCGCCCCCTGGGCAACCAGCGTCTATGCCAACTCGACGTCTGGCTCATCTGGTGTGCCCTGAGAACGAGATATGTGCAGCTCCTATCGGGATTTGTCGGCACATCCGGGCGACTTTGCTGGTCTTGTTTTACCATTGTCGAAATGTCTTGTAAACCGGGATTCCGAGACTGATCGGGTCTTCCCGGGAGAAGGAATATCCATCGTTGACCGTGAGAGCTTATAATGGGCTAAGTTGGGACACCCCTGCAGGGTATTATCTTTCGAAAGCCGTGCCCGCGGTTATGAGGCAGATGGGAATTTGTTAATGTCCGGTTGTAGAGAACTTGACACTTGACTTAATTAAAATACATCAACCGTGTGTGTAGCCGTGATGGTCTCTTTTCGGCGGAGTCCGGGAAGGGAACATGGCTTTTGGGTTATGTTTGACGTAAGTAGGAGTTCAGGATCACTTCTTGATCATTGCTAGCTTCACGACCGTTCCGTTGCTTCTCTTCTCGCTCTTATTTGCGTATGTTAGCCACCATATATGCTTAGTGCTTGCTGCAGCTCCACCTCATTACCCCATCCTTTCCTATAAGCTTAAATAGTCTTGATCTCGCGGGTGAGAGATTGCTGAGTCCTTGTGACTCACAGATTATACCAAAACAATTGCAGGTGCCGACGATGCCAGTGCAGGTGACGCAACCGAGCTCAAGTGGGAGCTCGATGAAGATCTTGTTCGGTGTGTTGTTTCTTTTCATGTTGATCAGTAGTGGAGCCCAATTGGGACGATCGGGGATCTAGCAGTTGGGTTGTCTTCTTTTATTTTGGTTCCGTAGTCGGACCTATGTGTGTACCTTGAATGATGTATGAATTCATTTATGTATTATGTGAAGTGGCGATTGTAAGCCAACTCTTTATCCCATTCTTGTTCATTACTTGGGTTTGTGTGAAGATGACCCTTCTTGCGACAAAACCACAATGCGGTTATGCCTCTAAGTCGTGCCTCGACACGTGGGAGATATAGCCGCATCGTGGGCATTACAAGTTGGTAATCAGAGCCATCCCCGACTTAGGAGCCCCCTGCTTGATCGAATCGCTGGCGGTGTTGAGTCTAGAACAAAAATGTTTTGAGTCTTAGGATTATATATATCGAAGAGTAGGATTCTTTTTACTCCTCAGTCCCTTCGTCGCTCTGGTGAGGCCTCCTGACGTAGAAGTTTTGACTCTTCTCTCCTCAAATTTCACTAAAAAAAATTTAGGATCACGCGGGTATCTTAGAATCGTTCCGATGGTTTTGTGACGAGAACATTGTTCTTGGTGCCTCCTGACATTTAGGGGTTGTGGCAGTGTACCGGGGAGTTGAGCTCCGAGGTGTTGTCATCACAATTTTATCGTTACAGTTCTGGAATACCTGAGTTTCGCCGAAATCAAAAATCTCTTTTATGCAGTTGTTGGTGAGATCACCTCGATGCCACCCAGTACTGGGGAGGGAGTTCGGGAGTATTGCCATAACTCGTATAACGGATGCTATTCGAAGGTTGAGGTAAATGATTTCCGAAGGTTTCTTGGTTATGTGTTGAAGGATGGATATAGCTGGATCTAGGTATTGTTAGTTTGGGTGATATATTTTGTGTCCCCTGTATCCCTAACACCTGATTGCATAACCAGAAAGTTTCGGGAGTTTATAAGTGGGAATTCAATTAGCTCCTAGGATATCTTTCCGACAGATGCATGATATGAGATTGGGGTTCGACGTCTAGTGGTCCGCCTTTCCACGGTTGGTTTTACAGTGGTCTCGTAGTGTCTTAAAGAGTCCTTGGCTATGCCGACTCGGGGACGCTTCGTATGTCATGCGCACTGCCTTGTACATGATGGTGCTGTACGATCGAGCCCGTGTGGGCCCCACCACGAAAACTTCGGACGAAATCTCTATCATATGTTTGTTCCGGCTTATTCTGCAAGCCAAATCCTTTGTTTTGTTTTAAGTTGTGGTATTCGAGTTGCTTCGAAGTCAAATGTGGATTCCATACCTTTTCTAATTGGTGTTCTCATATTCCTAGGTGGGTACTAATCCTTCTCGATCATCGAGATTGCCATCTTAATTCTATTTCCAACCGGTGCGTTTCTCTTCGAGATGATCCCATCATTCTCCCCATCCGGAAGATCAATTCTCGGTTTCTTTGCAACGTTGTTTGTTTCATCCGTCCCAAGTTGCCTTTGTTTTCCCGCCCTCCCACCCTTTTCCTTCAAGGAATCAGATGTCTTAACCAAGTATCCATTTTATTTATGTGAAGTCCCTTCATTCTTATCAATCAATGTTCTTACCCGGTGGTTCTCATGAAGATGTTCTTCAAGTTAATCATTCTTCATTCTTTTCTTCTCCGGTGGATTCAATTCAAGCTTTCTCGATCATATCTTTTCCTCGTTTCAAATGCTTTCTCATGCCGGTGTACCTCTTAATCATCCACTTCTCGCTATTCATTTGTTCTGGAGTGTCGAAGATATCTCAGAAGAATTGTGTCTCCATTATTAATCCTTTCTAACTATTTCGAGGTTGTTACCTCATTCAAGCCACTTAATTCAACCGGTGCAGTCTCTCTTAAAAATCATTCCAACGGTGTTTCTTTTGAGTGGGCCCTAACCCACAGGTCCTTTCCCAGGATCTTACCTGACTCTTCTAAATTTTTTTCAGAGTTATTTTCAAATTCATTTCAAAGTTTGACATAAGAATGAGTCATCATCAGTCAAATGTCTTTCTCCAAGATCTTTCAAATTCTTTCATTGTTGATTCATCATTTCTATTATCCATTGTTCCGGAGTGTCTCAATAATTTTGGTGGTATTTCTCGTCGTCATTCTCGGATTGTGAAGACCGAAGAAGAGTTCCTCTTAAATCCTTACCCGTTCTTCCAAAGATTCATAGTTCTAGCTTATGCCATCCTCTCATAATTATTTTCGATTGTGAGAATTCCTTTCACCCATCCGGGGCAATTCATGAGTCTTTTCAGTTTGATTCTCCGAAGGCCATCATTTCAGAAGATTTCTTCGTTCTAAGTTTTCAGCTTCGTTCTCCAATTATTCTAAATTGATGTCTCTTCGTTCATCTCCATATTCTCCCGGTGCATCGTTCAAGTATCCTCTAGTCAGCTCGTGATCTATTCGTTCTCATGTATCTAAATTCCCTCGAGTATTTTCGTGCGTTATTTAATTCTTACGGTGTTTCATCCTCTTTTCTTCAATTGTTTTCAATTCTCGCGGTGGTTCGTTCAAGAGTTCTCTTCCTTCATTATCATATAGATTCATTCGTTCTTCCCAATCCTACCGGTGGTTCGTTGGAGACTTTTCTCAAGTTTGCACTATATCTATCTTAATCCTTTCTACGAGAATAAGTAGTATGCCAAATCCGTTGCTTGTCATCAATCTAAATTGGTGAAGGCTAAGCATAATGTAATTCTTATTCTTCTTTCCTCCAAGTGATTAATTCCTTCTTCGAGAGTGCATTCATGATATCAAATTCTCGGTTCCAAGTTGTTCATCTTTTCTTTCCGGAGCTCCAAGTTATTTCAATTATATCATTTCAAAGCTTCATCTAATCACTGCAAGGCTTCACCTGGTGTTTTCAACTTCTCTTTCTTTCTATCATCCTTTTATCATCGGAGGTCTTCATGGAGGCTCTACATGGTGGTTCATCAAAGATTCTTTTCATTCTTCAATTGTTCTTCAAGATTTCTCTCGAAGTTATGATCTGTCAAGCTTACTCCAAAATAAACATGGTGTTCAACACATGTTTTGTTTTGAGGAGTTCCAGCATTCTTCATCTTGCATTCCGAAGTGCAATTCTTTCTACCTTACCTTTTGAGATGGTGTTATGTCCTTCTTGACAATTTCCATCCATGTTCCATGTTCCACATGTTGTCAAGAATGAGGTATTTTAAATCCACCAATCTCTTCGTTGGAGTTATCTTGTGTCATATTTCACCTAAAGCCTTCCCTAAGGAATGTTGCTATTGTGGTGCTTATCAATGATCCAAGTTTTCTCCTATCCTCTTGGTGAAAGAAGTTTTTCATCTCCTTGTTGATCTCAATCCAATCAACTGTTTTCCGTTAGTGGCGGGTTAGCACCTCATAATTTTGAGATGTGTTCCATAAGCCCACAACAAGCTTGTTCTTTTCGTTGTTGATTTTTCCAACAACTCTGTTCAATCCTTCTTTTTTAAGGATGCTCTCTCAGATTCATCTGTGGTAGAATTTGTTGTTCTCTTCTCCGTTCTTTTCATTACACTCTTTTGTTCTGGAGGCATTGTGATGTTGCTCTCTTCACCCATCATATCGCTTTGTCAAGATCATGTTCTTTTATTGCTTATCCATTTAACAGGAGTGTTGTGTCTATCATTCCTCTTTTAACTGGAGTCTCATCCAAATGCTTTCATTTTGCCAAGTTCAAATTCTATTCTTTTCATTTCCGACCGGAGCGTTATCTTAATTGATCCTTATCGTTCCTTGTACATCTCGTTTCAACTGGAGTGCTTGCATATACTTCTCGTCCATTGTTCTCGTCATTCATAGCTTTGCAAACTCCAAGGTTCACA
Source organism: Triticum aestivum (assembly GCF_018294505.1). Classification (NCBI taxonomy): domain Eukaryota; kingdom Viridiplantae; phylum Streptophyta; class Magnoliopsida; order Poales; family Poaceae; genus Triticum; species Triticum aestivum. The sequence continues at coordinate 122,749,530 of NC_057805.1, forward strand.
TGGTGTTCCTTATTTCTCTTTTCTACCGGTGTGCTTTCATATTCCTTTTTGATCCGTCTCTTGTTACATATTCTTCAACCTACAAAGGTTCTCGCAATGTTCCTGGTTCCTCTTTGATAACGGAGTGTTTTCAATCTCGTTCATCTCCCTTGTATTCTCTCTTTTCGTTCGTTCAATCTCTCAAGGTTCTTTGGTTTCACTCTTTTGTCAAAGAAGCAACTTTTGTTTTACCTCTTCCTCTTCCGTTTCTCTCCGGTGCCATCCTAGATCTCGGGACGAGATCCTCTCATAGTGGTGGAGTGTTGTAACGCCCCAAGAGCGACGCTCCAGAAGCCTTCCAGTTATTTCGTTGTTGTCGTGTGATTTATTTGTGTGTTTGCATTCATCATCACATCATCTGCATTGCATCCACTCGTAGTTGTCGCGTTCCTCCTTGCTTTCGTGACCGTTCCGAGACCAACCTTGTTCTTCGTTTTCCCTCTTGCTCAAACCGAAGTCCCTCTTTGCACAGTGCATCGCCCCCTCCCACGCGTCCGAAAGTTGTCCCGTACCCGACCCGGGTTGTTGTTACCGATGGGTCCGGATCATCCCCTAACATCTATAAAATATCTCTGTTTTGTTATTTGGACTCCCTACCTATTTTTCTCAGCCGTTCGATTATAATCGTAGGGATGAGGTATCCTCTAACCTAAATTCATCTGATATAAATATCAGTCTAACCCTAGATCCTAGGGGCTTGTCCCATCATTCCCTTTCGGTCGCCGCCACTCCACATCGGGATCCCTCCCGATCCACCTGCCCAACCAGAGCACTCCCCTGCCTTCCCGATCCACCCATTGATCCACCCCCCCACCAAGCTCCACCTGGTTTTCCCCACCAGACCAATCCATCGATCCATCTCCCACCTCGACTCCGGAGCACCACCGAGCCCAGCGCCTCTCCTCTAGTTTGCCTGCCGTCGTCTCCGGCGAGCAGGTCTGCCGCAGCCACCCGCAAAGCCACCACCACCTTGCTTCTCCTCTGCCTCGACCGGAGCAAGATTTCCCCTGCTCATGGCGCCCGAGCACCCCCAGCGCCGGCAGCAGTCCACCCCACGTCCGTCCTCGCAGCCCCGCGTCAGAAGCCCTTCCCCGCGCCGCCGTTCGTCCACGCCTCCAGCCCGCAGCCGTGCGCCTCCTCCCTCATCCCAGCGGAGCCCCGTCCTCCCCGCGCCTGTCCCGTGCGCCCGGCGCGACGTCGGCAAGCAGCAGCAGCAACCAGGTCGCCGATACACCCGACGGGATGAAACTGCCGGACCCCAACCCCGTGCCCGACGCTGGCCTGTGCCATCATCATTGACCACCAGATGAGCCTCACGCCCATCTCTTCTCTTCTCCCTCCTCCCATTCTTCTCACTCTCCCTCACATCTCTCTCTCTCTCTGTCTACTCGTACAACGAGCTCCGACGCCCTGTAGACCCGCGCCCCCGCCGGACCTCCTTCCTCCGCATCCGGCCATGCTGCCGGCAAGCCCTGCCTCCGCCGCCTCGCCAAGTTCTGCCGGCCTGCTGCCTCCACTGCATCGCGCGGGTGCACCTGACCTCCTCTGCATCGCGCTGTCCCCTGCTTCTGCGTGCGAGGAGGACGACCAGCGCCAAGTCCCCTCGCCCCGTGTTGACCAGTCCAGCGCCAGCCTGGACGAGCGCCACTCGCCGCGCGAGGCCTCCTCTGCTTCGCTCGCAGCCCAGGCCCAGCGCGCCTCCCCAAGGCCCAATGTGAGCAGCCCTAGTCTTTTCCCTCTCTCGGGCCAGCTAGTTTCAGCCCGTTCTGGTTTTTTTCTGCTGCTGCGATTTTAGCAATTATCCAGAAAACTGCATATTTACAGTTTGCACCCTCATGTTCATGCATATAATAACTCATCAACCGTGCATCATTTGTAAATAATTTATATATGAAAAGTGCTTAGAATTTCATCTAGTTTCATAATATGCCACTCTCATCCATGTTTAAAATGCTGTTTGTTTAAATTTGCTCGAATGCCATGTTAAAATGATGTATTCCATAACTAAATAACCGTAGCTCAGATTTTAATAAATTATATATGTAAATGGGGTAGAAAAATGCCTAGTTTAACATGGTGCGCTTTATTTTGCTTTTTAACAACATTAAAATTGTGTTTATGGCAGAACAGTACCAAATCTAAAATATGGACATGAGGATTTTCCGGAATTGTTGTTTGTTATTTCCGGCCTCATTTAAACTTGCCTAAATAGTTAGTTTTCATATGCTTCACCCCTTGCCATGTTTAACAACATTTAATATTGTTGGGTACATAACCGAGAGAGAACTAAATAATTGCTGTGGTGTTTTGTCAATATGCAACTCGTTGCATATTGAGCTCCACTTAAATTTGTAGTATTGTTTGTGCACTTTGCCATGCCATGCCTCATTAAACCGGACATGCATCATACTTGTTTGTGCATCATGACATGTTTATGTGATGGTTGTTTTACTATGTTGTTTGTTTCTTTCCGGGTTGCTTCTCTCGTTAGCTTCGGTTTCGTTCCGGAGTTGTGAGGATTCATTCGACTACATCCGTTTGTCTTCTTCATGGACTCATTCTTCTTCCATGCGGGATTTCAGGCAAGATGACCATACCCTCGAAATCACTTCTATCTTTGCTTGCTAGTTGTTCGCTCTATTGCTATGCCGCGTTACCTACCACTTGCTTATCAAACCTCCCAAATTGCCATGAACCTCTAACATTTTTTTTCACCTTTCCTAGCAAACCGTTGTTTGGCTAAGTTACCGCTTTTGCTCAGCCTTCTTATAGCGTTGCTGGTTGCAGGTGAAGTTGAAGTTGGTTCCATGTTGGAACATTGATATTTTGGGATATCACAATATATCTTTTATTTAATTAATGCATCTATATATTTGGTAAAGGGTGGAAGGCTCGGCCTTATGCCTGGTGTTTTGTTCCACTCTTGCCGCCCTAGTTTCCGTCATACCGGTGTTCTGTTCCTTGATTTTGCGTTCCTTACGCGGTTGGGTGATTTATGGGACCCCCTTGACAGTTCGCCTTGAATAAAACTCCTCCAGCAAGGCCCAACCTTGGTTTTACCATTTGCTACCACCTATCCCCTTTTCCCTTGGGTTCTGCAGACTCAAGGGTCATCTTTATTTACCCCCACGGGCCAGTTCTCCTTCGAGTGATGGTCCAAACTGAGCGATGTCCAGCGCCCCCTGGGCAACCAGGGTCTATGCCAACCCGACGTCTGGCTCATCCGGTGTGCCCTGAGAACGAGATATGTGCAGCTCCTATCGGGATTTGTCGGCACATCCGGGCGACTTTGCTGGTCTTGTTTTACCATTGTCGAAATGTCTTGTAAACCGGGATTCCGAGACTGATCGGGTCTTCCCGGGAGAAGGAATATCCATCGTTGACCGTGAGAGCTTATAATGGGCTAAGTTGGGACACCCCTGCAGGGTATTATCTTTCGAAAGCCGTGCCCGCAGTTATGAGGCAGATGGGAATTTGTTAATGTCCGGTTGTAGAGAACTTGACACTTGACTTAATTAAAATACATCAACCGTGTGTGTAGCCGTGATGGTCTCTTTTCGGCGGAGTCCGGGAAGGGAACATGGCTTTTGGGTTATGTTTGACGTAAGTAGGAGTTCAGGATCACTTCTTGATCATTGCTAGCTTCACGACCGTTCCGTTGCTTCTCTTCTCGCTCTTATTTGCGTATGTTAGCCACCATATATGCTTAGTGCTTGCTGCAGCTCCACCTCATTACCCCATCCTTTCCTATAAGCTTAAATAGTCTTGATCTTGCGGGTGAGCGATTGCTGAGTCCTCGTGACTCACAGATTCTACCAAAACAATTGCAGGTGCCGACGATGCCAGTGCAGGTGACGCAACCGAGCTCAAGTGGGAGCTCGATGAAGATCTTGTTCGTTGTGTTGTTTCTTTTCATGTTGATCAGTAGTGGAGCCCAGTTGGGACGATCGGGGATCTAGCAGTTGGGTTGTCTTCTTTTATTTTGGTTCCGTAGTCGGACCTATGTGTGTACCTTGAATGATGTATGAATTCATTTATGTATTATGTGAAGTGGCGATTGTAAGTCAACTCTTTATCCCATTCTTGTTCATTACATGGGTTTGTGTGAAGATGACCCTTCTTGCGACAAAACCACAATGCGGTTATGCCTCTAAGTCGTGCCTCGACACGTGGGAGATATAGCCGCATCGTGGTTGTGACATCGTCGTTGAGCGAGAGCAGGACGGACACAAATTCCTGCTCCAGAAACCGACATACTACGTATCCACTGTCCTCACACCATGCAAATCCCGATACCCTCATTACCGGAAGGTGCGACACTACTTTCAAGAGTGCTCGATTACAGTGGCTTCCCGGAAGGTGCGACACTACTTTCAAGAGTGCTCGATTATAGTGGCTTCCGAGGTACCACTCAACGACATTACAAACACCCACGATGCCACGGGCCGGATTGCTAAGTGGGCCATTGAGCTCCTTCCATTCGACATAACATACAAACCACGCCGCGCCATTAAATCCCAAGTACTGGCTAACTTCATCGCCGAATGGACAGAGGCCGAACTCCCTAAAGAGTATGGCACGTATTCCAACTGGGTTATGTACTTTGATGGTTCCAACATGTTGGCGGGGTTAGGGGCGGGCGTTGTCTTAACGTCCCCCACTGGAGACGTAGTTCAGTACATACTCCAAATATTATACACAGACTCCAATAATGAAGACGAATATGAGGCCTTGTTGCATGGGCTTCGGATGGCTGTCTCCATGGGCATACAATGCCTGGAAGTGCGCGGGGACTCAAACCTTGCAATATCTCAAATAAATGGAGATTTCGATGCCAAAGATCCGAAAATGGCGGCTTACCATAACGTCGTTCTCAAAATCTCGGCCCGGTTTGAGGGGCTCGAGTTTCACCATGTGGCTCAAGAAAGTAATCAAGCGGTGGACGTCCTTGCTCGCATCGGCTTCAAGCGCGACCCTGTCCCACCTAACATCTTTCTGGAAAGGCTTTTTAAGCCATCCATGGTGTGGCAAGGGGAGAGCGGCAACAACAGTCCGGACCCGACTATAACCCCAGATGCCGAACACACCGATATCATCGGGGGCTCAGCCAACCGAAATAACACCATCGGCCCATCTCATCATGGCAGTCATTGCCCCATGGGACGAAACCTTCTTGGCCTAACTTAATAGGCGAGAACTCCCTGAGGATCAGAATGAGGCTTGCCGCATTGTCCGGCGCTCGAAAGCCTACAAGGTTCACGATGGAGAACTCTACAAGAAAAGCGCTACCGGAGTACTCCAAAGATGTATCTCCAAGGAAGAGGGGCGGTAGCTCTTGGCTGAAATTCATGCCGGTCTCGGTGGTCACCACGCCGCGGCTCGGGCCCTTGTAAGCAAGGCCTTCCGTACAGGCTTCTATTGGCAGACGGCCCGAGCAGATGCACAGGACCTTGTCCAACGTTGCGTTGGATGCCAGCTTTTCGCCAACCAGAGCCATATGCCACCCACTGCTCTACAAACAATCCCTATCACTTGGCCTTTTGCGATCTGGGGGATTGATATGGTTGGACCCCTTAAAAGAGGAAGCCATAAGAAAAAATATCTGCTGGTCATGGTGGATAAATTCACTAAGTGGATAGAGGCCAAACCAGTTAAAACGGACGAAGCTGGACCAGTGATAGACTTTATATCTGGTGTTGTACACCATTATGGTGTCCAACACAGCATCATCACCGATAACGGCTCCAATTTCACAGCCGATGAGGTGAAAAACTGGTGTGCCAATCTGGGCTTTAAGCTCGATTACGCCTCCGTCTATCACCTGCAAACAAACGGTCAAGTCGAACGAGCCAATGGTCTGTGAGCGGCATCAAGCCTAGACTAGTGCGGTCTTTGAAAGAATCAGACAAGCACTGGGTTGAGGAGCTCGACTCTGTACTCTGGGGGCTGCGGACCATGCCCAATCGCACTACCGGACATACACCTTTCTTCATGGTGTACGGCGCAGAGGCTGTGTTACCCTGCGACATTATTCATGACTCACCTCGAGTGCGCATGTACGAAGAGAGAGAGGCCAAGCTTTATCGGCAGGACAGCTTAGATGCCCTGGAGGAGGAGCGCGACGTTGCAAAAGCCCGTTCCGCATTTTATCAACAGCAGGCTCGTAGGTATCAAAGCAAAGAAGTGCGGGCCAAGACTTATAATGTTGGTGAACTTGTTCTACGCTTGCCGGAGAAGAAAAAGGACAATCTCAAGCCCAAGTGGGAGGGTGCCTTCATCATTGACGAAGTTCTAACCGGAGGAGCGTACCGCCTGTGTGATGCGTCAGACAATCGCCTAGAGCCGAACCCCTGGAACGCGGCCAGACTCCGAAGATTCTATGCCTAGCGCCGAACTCTTTGTTCGTCTCCTTCTCCCTATTGTTTCCATTACTTTTTCCTCTCTGTTCGCTTTTTCCTTTTTAGCCTTAAAGCTTTTCATGCGGCTAAACCGTGCACCTGTGACATACACATCCTCAAATATGTATGTCAATTATACCTGGGGGCTTCTTTGACAGAAGCTTATTATTGTTATTTTTCAAGCATCAAGCTCATCACATATGCGCGTTTTCCCCATATGTACCTTTTCTTCGCCATTATATGCATTGATATGACTTAAGTTTTGGCCAAGCTGGGTTGCCTGGCTCCTGTGCTTATGCCCTACGTTCCCGTTAGTTCAGCTAGGGCATAAAGGGAGCACCTCTGCGATTGTTACTGTCGGGTCATCCGGATGTGTACCCAGACTGGGTGAAGCCGAGAGCTAGCGTTCTTAAGGGAATATTCGGTCGGCGAACTAAAGATGTTTTTACATTCATTAAAATATGAACCCCCAGATGTTGAATATACTGCGATTTTTTCAATCACAGTTCGAACATGCACATTAACGCATATACACCCAGGGAAAGGAACCCTTAATGGAACTATTCTCTCTGGAAGATGTTTCTTACAATCAAAATGTAAAATAACATAGCTAGCCGGATACAACTTGTCTGTTCAAGCAACTATGATCCCTACGCCTGGTTTCCACGCATACCCCAGTCTATTTTGTCGCTCAGGTATTCGGAAACACTCCGCACCTTCGGGTCCAGAGGTCGAAGCGAAAAGGTCTGCCATGACAATCGTTTTACAATCCGTCTAGGGACAAATATGTCAAGGAAAGTACATAGTCATTTGGACTTATAAATTTCCTCCTCGATACCGTCTAACAGGTTGTCTAACTTACAATCCTATTGGGAATATTTGGCGGCTACTTCTACTTGGTCATATACCAAATTCACGGGAATTTCTTTCCCATCTGACCCTAGAGGTCCGACCCGGGCCATATGATTTGGATCAAGCTTGGTATACCGTGTTTTCACCATGGCCCAGGCTTCTCGCGCACCTTCCCGGCAGGCCGATATCTTCCATAATCAGAAGCGTCATCGCGCTCCCTTGAATAGATGTATAAGCTCCTCCATTCCTGGAGGGGAGGCGGATGGCCATAAAGCTTTGGCAACACTTCTCATCACCTGCCGAGCTTGCTCGTGCATTTGCGACAGCTCTTGTAGCAGATCGCCCGAGATTCCGGACATCTCCTCTTCGGGACGGCCAGTCAGCATACCTACAGATATAATTCTGTCAGTACCTTTCATCTCCAAACTACACGGAGGTAAGTGTGACCACATACCAAATATGCCGCCGCACAGCCTCTTATTTTCCTTCACGGAATCAGCCAGCTGGGCCCGTACATCTTTCAGTTCTTCGCCCAGCTGGGTGTAGGAATCCTGCAGCTTGTTTTTCTCATCCCTGACTCGTGTCAGCACACGTTCTCCCGCGGCCAACAGTCTTTTGGCTTCTTGTTCTTCCGCTTGGGCAGCTTTCAGTTGCTCCTTCAGTTGATCCGACAATCCTGCCATAAGATGAGCAACAGGGTTAGCATTGCCGGCATATAATTATGTTTTCTCGATGGAGGGGAACATTACCAGGTGATGCCTTCTTGGATTTCTCCAGTTGGGCGGTAGCAGCAGTTAGCTGGGTCCGACACTTTTCTAGTTCCTGAGACAACAGGTTGTTCTTCTCCGTCAGCACCTGGTTATACAATGATCCTTAAATCAGTTGTGTCAACTGCTTCAAGTCTCAGGGGCTACTGGTATATAATCATTAGTTTTGTATAATAAACTTACCTGCATATCTTTCAAATGCTGGTCAGCGGCTCTGGTAAGCCCGTCTCGAGCAGCTCGGATGTATGCATCCGCCGAGCTAAAGGCATCGAAGGCCTCTTTTGTAAAACTGGGATAGCGAAGAACGGCCCTCCGGCACCGGTGACCCATGGCGCTCTCCACTTCCGAGTTGGTGACGGATGCATCACCCGAATCCTCGGCGAAAGGACAATCCGGTGTCGCTCCCATATCAGCCCCGTCTTTACAGCAGGGTCTGGAACCTCGCTGTTGGGAGTATGACCGGCCGGACCCCCGGACATAGTCCGGCGAACGCTTTTCCTGATAAGGCACAAGCGAAAAATGTCATAGTTGGATGTGACTACCGAGGGGCATATTTACAAAACCATACCTCATTGGTGAGGGTTCGGTCGTGTCTTTGTTTGCCTTCCTCTTCGAAGGCTTGCCCAGCGTGGGCGCCGTTCTCTTTGGAGTTGCCTCTGGTACAGCATGACGCGCCGAGCGCCTCTCCTTTGGAGCACGAGACAGTGCGGTGGGTGAGGCAGAACGAGGAAGCTCTTTCGGGGATGTCTCCTGGTTACTTACGTGGGATGCAGGGAGAAGACCGGGGTAGTCAGCGGTGATGGCCACTTCCGTGCCGTCATAGCTCGCCTGATAGAACACCCCATCCTCGAGCACCACGAATATGTTCGGATCCTCTTCGAATCCGGGGTCAAGGTCTCGGTTGTGGTCCTCTGGGGTGGGGCAATGTAGCCCCTTGGTGATCTTTCGCCATTCCTATTACAAATGGACGGATTAATGTTCATTAAAATTGACTTAGGGAGTAGAATGAGTGGAGTAGCGGTGTCGTGGTTTTGTCACGGCAGATGTCCTGGAGAAAAGGACTTAGTCGTGGAGCCATCACTACGGGTTAGCTTAAAGGGGTTAAAGCGGACAAGGGACGCAAGAGAGTTTTATACTAGTTCGGCCCCTTACGATGAAGGTAAAAGCCTACGTCTAGTTGTGATGGAATTGATGGGGTTTCAATGACCAGGGAGCGAATACGCTTTTCCTGAGTCTCGAGTTGTTGTCTGTTGTCCTTGAACCGCCGTCGGGTCATCCCCTTATATACATGGGTTGACGCCCATCAGTTTACAGAATCCCGAGGCCGACTCATAATCGTGTCCAGCTCGGTCTCTGCTACTTCTATCTTACAACACAAGTTTACATATAAATACCGGTTTATGTCTACAGGCCTCAAACCGGCCTTGGGCCCTGGGCCTTGATAAAGCGTCACCATCTGTCTTCATGGACTTCAGATACAGATGAACTACTTATGGGATTAACCCGGCCTCTCCTGGCCGGTTTATGCCTAGTGGTAATATCCCCAACATTAGGCCCCAGATTGATTTGAACTGGTTCACGTCAATCCTCAATACTTCAGAAAATTTCCTCTTCAACATCTTCTCATGATCTTGTAAACCGCCATGACATCATCTTCTAGGACCATGGTAAACCGCCGTGACATCACCTGTTATTTAAAACTGTGTATAATCCACCTTCATTAATGAGCCTCCGACAATAGAGGCGACAGCTCCGCCTCATATCCAAAATTTAGGCTCCTCGATTCTCGCGCCTGACGCTTATCTTTCTGCCTTATAAATAGGGCCAGAGGGTCTTTCCATTTTCCCCCTCGTGCCTCTTCGCGTCATCATCTTCCTCGCGCCGACCGACCCTCAAGCTTTGCCGCCGCCGTCGTCCTTCGCCTCTGCTTCGACAAAGGCCGCTGCATCAACCTGATCATACCAGAGAAAAGCGGTGATCCTCCGCTGCTTCCTCCTGCACCAGTAAGTCCCTCTTCTTCTCGCCCTAGATCCGCCATTAGGGTTCGGTGTTCTTCAAAGCTTGAAGCTGTTCTTCCTTCGGTAGCACCAATGGCCGGTTAGATCTGACTATTTTCAGCGCCCTTTGTAGTTTAGAATCCCTTCTTCTTGTTAAGGCACCTGCTTGATATCAAACTCATCTGAACTTGGTGAACCTTTAACACGCTGGAAATTAGGTCAGAATATAATTTGTTTTTCCAACGTGCGGTAGATCTGAAATTACCCTGGCAAGATGTGAAACTTGTTTCTTCCTTCACTTATACACTTTTAATACCAGATTGGGCGGTTTAACTTCATAGATAAAAAGATGACCCGGTAGATACCATTAGTCCCCTGTTGAACCGCCAATGCATTACACTGTTTCCATTGTCAGACTCCGGTTTACGAATAACCAAATCCGGTTTATCAATATGCTTGTATCCTTATACCGCTGTATAGTTGTCCACTGTAAATCTTAAACCGGCAATAATCATGTTTCAGATTTCCATTGCCATGGCCAAGCAAGTCTATGAATGAAATTGGGCTCCTTCTCGAGTAACCGAAGAACAGTTAAACAATCTTGTTAAAATGGGCACTTTAGCCAAGAAAGATGTCATCCACTGGAGGGTCCCTGGCCCGGAAAATCCTCCTACACCCAAGGACGGAGAGGTAGTCGTGTTTGCTGATCATCTCGAACGAGGTTTTAGCCCTCCCGGTTCAAAAAAATTCCGGGATGTACTGGCCAGTTTTCAACTGCGCCATCAAGACATCGGTCCCAATTCTGTGACCAACATCTGCCACTTCCAAGTCTTTTGTGAGGTTTATCTGCAAGAGGAACCTACCATCGAACTGTTTAGAGATTTCTTTCACTTAAATCATCGCACAGAGTTCTCGGATGGACCCAATACGGAACTGGGCGGAATGGCGGTTCAGAAAAGGAAAGAAGTCACCTTCCCTCATCCCAAACTCCACAGTCACCCCAAAGTGTGGAACCAGACTTGGTTTTATTGCATGGATACATCTCCACCTGACGAAAACCCCCTGCCGGGTTACTGTCCTGAACGCCTGAGCAACACACATCCTTTTCCTCAGAGGTTGACTGCAAGAGAAAGGGCCAATTATGCTCCTCAATTATCAAAGCTTAGAGCCTTCATGGCAAACGGTTTGACAGGAGTTGATCTTGCTCGTTGTTGGATAAGCTGGAGTATTCTGCCCTTAAGTCGGCGCTCCGGTTTGATGTGTGAGTATATGGGGAGTTTGAATGATGCTCAGCGGCACATTGACATTCAGCTTACAGATGCAGAAGTCACTGAGGCTGTAAAAAAGATACTGAACGAACCAGAGGCTGTCTGTGCCCAAACCGGACTACTCCCTTTCTGCACCTTCAACAAACCACCAGCTGTAAGAATCATATAATCTTTTTATCTGAATTTGCTTCTGTCCAAATATTCTCTGAAAGTGTGATTATTTTCTGACAGGGTGATGATCCGCTCTGGAACAAGAAACCATCACAAGACAAACCAGCGAAGCCACAAGACAAACCGGTCAAGCCGGTTCGTCCAAAGACCAAGGTTGTTAAAAAACCTGCCAAGAGAAGGACCACTGCATCCTCCGACCTACCAGCTGATGACGTGTGGGTAATCCGGAACCAGAGGTAGAACTTGACTCTCTTGGTTCATTTTTCGTACACCTCATTGACAATGATTATTATCAGGATGACGCTGAAGGCAGTCATGCTGACGATGTAGAGGTAATCATTCTTTCCTTCGATTCAGATCCTCTGCCGACATCGAAAATCCGTCGAGTAAACCGGAAATTAAAATTTTCTCACCCCCTTGCTTACTTGGACCCAAACTTTCTTTTGAAGACACAGCAGCACGAGGCTCGCCGCCCAACCCGGCACAGCGGCCAAGTAGTTACCTCCGCTGGTTTACCAAACAGTCTTGTTCGGAAACGCAGATCAGAGGTCTCTTATCCCATTGATACTTCATACCCCAAACAGGTTGTTTCCGCCAGCCTCTTAACCCGTCTGATTCAAATTATCAGGGTACTTCTCACTCATCTTCTGGCGAGTCGCCGGCCACAAAACTTCCACCCCTCAAAACTGTTCTTGGGTGAGCTATACACTTGTTGTTATCCTTGATGTTGCTATTTTGAGATACTATACTGATTCTCATGTTTATTTTTCTCAGCGCCAAGCCCAGACCCAACAAGAAGGCTCGGTTGAATAAACCGGCTAATGACGATAAGCTGTTGAACCGGAGAAAACTCTAGATCCTGAAGAGACCAACATTGATGCCATACTGAATGGCCCACCGCCTCAAGATCATGACTTCGTTGCTGAGCAGGCAGAAGTTGACACCACAAGCCATGCTGACCAGCCAACCAGCCCTGTCCGAACTGCCAATAAACTGGCTAGTCCAGTGAAAAATACTGACAAACCGCCAACCCCAGTAACGGCTGCTGATGACAAAGATGATGACATTATGATTACAGGCACTGGCCATACCGCTCCGGGCAATCATGTCGCTTTGTCAAAGCATACTTCCAAAGATGAGCTCTCTGCAATTGGCAAAGGCAAATGGAACGCCGATTTGTCAAATTATGCCCATCTGAATGTTCAAGACCTTCACTCTGGCTTCCTGAACCGTCTGTATACCAGCCGTGACTATGAAGCCAGTTTGGTAAATATGATGAAGGAGCGATATGAGGTAACTTCATAAGTGTTTCTCTCTTATATTTAATTGCGGCTTATCAACTCCAGTAGCCCCCAAGTGACGGTTTAAGATACCAATTTAAACCAGGACTTAGTACCAATTTCATGTTTGCAACAATGCATCTTAACTTCACTGATGTAGCCCCCAAGCGCCGGTTTAACTTTATAAAGATGAACCGGGACTTTTTAGAAGAATTCCCATATCAGCATTTTATGAGCAAATACACATTAGCCCCCAAGTGCCAAGCTTAATACTTGTATTGTGCTTGGGACTTGTAAAAATTTCTGATAAAGAGCAAATATGCATTATCCCCCAAGTACTAAGGGCATAACTTGTTATGTGCTTGGTACTTCAAATATGTACTGTCAACTCATTATATATCTGTCTCTTTATAGGCTGAACTGAGCAAGAAGGAAAGCCAAACCGCTGATCTGCAGGAGAACCTCAAAACCCAGCAAGCTGAAGCCTCCAAAGCGAAGGAAGAATTGACCCGCACTCTAGGCGCTATGGAGAAATTAAAAGAGTGCTTCAACAAAGAGCGGGAGGATTGGGAGACTGAAAAGTCCGCTTTGATAAAAAGGGTTGAGAACGCAGAAGCCGCTCTTAAACCGGTGGTTGATGAACTGACCGGCGTAAAGCGGCAGATTCATGCCATGACTGCTGTTGTGTTCGGTAAACATCCTTTCCTTAATACTTTCAACATATCTTTCTCATGTGTTGTCGGTTTACTGATGTGTACAATGGTGCAGGAACTCGTATTAGCCATCTGGGCTCTAACGTATAGAAGAAATTGACAGCGGACTATACTCTGATAGAGCAGCTGTATACCGGTGCGCAGCGGATCATCTGCACCGCTTCACACAATAAACCTCCTCCAACATTGATCAAGGACACCTTAGAAAGGCTAACCATGCTGTCTGCCCGGGTTGAAGAACTAAAGAAAGCTGCGGCAAGGGCCGGAGCTCTGACCGCTCTAACCCGGGCAAAGGCGTGGGTGCCTGATCTTGATCCGGTGGACGTGGCTAAAGGCTTCCCAAGCTTAAAAGAAGACAGATCAGAATTTGGCCAGGAGGATCTCCGCGCCATAAACCGGGAAGTACGTCCACTTGCTTGTCAATTGGCTGAAGAAGCTGATCTCTCATACTATCAGGCAAGTTATGATGACAAGAACAGACGGATTGCTGCACCAATTCCGAAAGCGCAAAATTTGTTCCCTCCAATCCGTAAGCACACTTATGCCCCTGATATTGAACCGTCAACCCTTATAAGCGACGAAGCTGTGTTCCAAGCTTTAACTGGGATCGACTGGAAAACTGTTGACTTCCAGCCGCTGGGTAGAGACGAAGAAGATGAACCGGTGCAAGATGATCCGCAGCCGTCAGGTCAAGCTGATAAGCAATCATAATCCGGGGGCCGGTTTAGTCTTCCACACTACAATGCTTATTAAGAAACAATTATCCCTTTGGGCACTGAAACGCCTTGTAATAGGCTAGTTAAAACACTTGGTCTGTTATGCCTTCATGCATATTTATCTGCAACTGATGTGTGTTAATCCGCCATGCTTAAGATATGATGTTCATAATCCATAGCTATTTATTCAAGTTGTTCCTGCAGATAAGAAGCTTAAAGTGCCCTGGCGGTTTACCACCGGGCGGGTCATGATACCCAAATATATATATGACCAAGGTTTATAACCAAGGTTGTAAAAGATAACCAAATATGGAAATATATGATACCTGTGACCGTTAGGCATAATGTTGGCTGACCAATTTTGTATGAGGGTAATAACCCTAATCCGGAGTAGAAGTAACTCCTGTTATATGATGCCGGTTTACAATAAAATCGTTCCGGGTTGTGATAAACATCGGTTTATTCCATACTAGTGACTTTGAGTCAAAACCAGACTGGGATGATAGTCTCCGGATTATAACTTGATCATGTACTGACAACTTGTAGTTGACAGCCTAACCGGGTTGATAAACACCGGTTTGAAAACATCACAAATCTTATCAAAAGAAAGAGAAACTTAGCAAATGGCAAATAAAACCGTTGTAGTCGAGGCTTTTCACGGGCTGCCAGGCCCTAAATTTGACAGCACAAAATCTCCAAACAACATTGTGAGCTGTCCTTAGTGGGTGCATATGTTTGAGCTGTTGTTTTACAACACTCTCTTTGGCCCCGGATTGATGTGGCTTTGAGCCGATCAAGAGGTGTGACTGTGGTTCGGATACGACCAAGGCCCCAAGTGATGTTGTGGCATTGCGCCGATCAAGACGTGTAGCTATGGTTCGGGTACGACCAAGCCCCCAAGTGATGCTGTGGCATTGCGCCGATCAAGAGGTGTAGCGATGGTTCGGATACGACCAAGCCCCCAAGTGATGCTGTGGCATTGTGCCGATCAAGAGGTGTAGCCATGGTTCGGATACGACCAAGCCCCCAAGTGATGT